>NW_027192216.1:223891-250756 GCF_041956535.1 Calcarisporiella thermophila
AGGATGAAGACAGTGTTCTAAATGAAATTCTAAACGGAACGCGCATTTAGAGTTTCTTAGAAAAACTCTAAATATGAGCTTCGATAGCGCAGTTGGCAGCGCGTGAGTCTCATAATCTCAAGGTCGTGAGTTCGATCCTCACTCGGAGCAAATTCTTTTCACGTTTTATTTTTTCTTAGTTTATTGCTATCAAATAATATATATGCCATCTTCTAATATCTGATCATCGTAACAAATAAATTTCATTTTTCACTCTCATATTATTTGAACTAATAAACTATTAGAAACAAGACACTAACCTTAATCTCAACTGCAAGTTTTATCAATTGATTGTTTCCCTTTCACTGAAACCGAGTCTATTCACTTTCTTGATGTATTTGAGTTGAAATACATCGGAAAACTGGCCATGAAATTTGATCCGTTATTTTAGGAAGTTGTGGAATTGATATCATTAACGCGTATTACTTTTATTCACGCTCAACTGAATCACAAAGAATCGTCTCAATTACATTACATACAACCATTGGTGACTTTCGTAAATTATAAATCCGTATATTAAAATTTTAAATCGAGATCTGTCCATTGATTTTCAGCTTCTGGGGTTCCATTGAATTTGGCTGATTAAAGCATAATCCATTGATTAGAGTTCATTGGAAGATGCTGCATAAAGAGTGAACTTACCCTCTTCTTCTTCTTCTTGTGTTGGGGGTTGCTGCTCTAAAGGAACCTCAATATCTACAAATTATGGGTGAGTAGGGCTCAAAACATATGTCCCAAGATTGAGACTAACCATCGTCTGGCAACTCAACTTCACCATCTTCTAATGTCCCAAATACATCCACAAATCGTGATTCCACCAAATGAACATAACTAAATTGGCTGTCCTATTATTCACAAAGAAATGAGCATTAGTGCAATTATTAACTGTGATTAGGCGGCCAATTTACCATGTTGGTGATATAAGTAGTATAAATCAAGCGGCAAATCAATCGTTTGAACTTCAGTTGTTGAAGGAGCTAAGCCACTCTTTGTCCATTGGAAATTTCGATCCAAGCGACAAAGACTACGAATGAGGCAAATCGGGGATAGTGAGAAGGTATGTGAAACAATATTAGGGAGAGACTTAGCAAAGGCTTTCGGTTTTATTGTCGCTTGGCAAGGAGCTGATATATTAGGTGCCGCGTGACTGTGTTTTATTTATGAATAGGGGTTAAAGCAGGAGTAAAAGCTCAGATTAGGTTTTCACCAGTACGACCTCCCGCCAATGACTAGGCAATATTCCGGTGCACTCGTCGAATTCAAATTGCAATTTGACAACTGATCCATAGACTCCGATGAAGTCTGACCATAGTAATAAAGGAAAATATAAATACAAATATGCAATTCAAACCGCTCGTATACAAAAAAAAAACGGTAGTGGTTTAACTGAAACGAAGTAATGACAAGATATTGGTTGGTTGTGTGCTGTGCGTTGGTTCTGGCGGTGCTGCAGGCACATGGGTTTGGAATGCAATGTCCCAATGAGCATAATGAGTTCGAGTATAGTGAAGAGATGCTCACTCTTGAGAGTGAATCCCCTCGTCCTTGGTGGGCATTTTGGAGAGCTTGGCAGCCATTGGGGGCTCAGAGCCAGCTTATTTTTTCTCTCAATAAAAACAAGAGGAAAAATTCAAACAAGGGAAGGGACAATGAATCGCTGGCGAAACCATTACCAAACCTGAAGATAGCGTTTATTGCAGACCAGGGCCTCGGGGGCGATCCACGCAAGGTACTTCGCATGATAAAGGAGTGGGGTGCGAAGGCTGTTATTCACAATGGGGACTTCGATTACAAAGATAATCCAAGGAAATGGATAAGGCAGATAGACAGCGTGCTAGGCCCAGATTTCCCGTACTTTGCAACCATCGGCAACCATGATTTGGTTCGGTGGAAGGGCCGCAATGGATACAAGCATCTCATGGTGGACAGGTTATATCGAACGAAGATGAACAAACATTGTCGCGGAGATTATGGCGTAAACATGGAGTGCAATTTCCATGGACTTGTAAGTAGCGAGTTATCTGATGGGTTTATAAGTGGCACAAAAGTGAAATGCTCCTCTATCTTCTTCAGCATCTGGTCTTTTCAGGCATTGGCACCCGTGGCACCGGCCATGCCAATTTCGCTGAAGACGTTCTCTCCCGCTCGAACAAAATATGGCGCATCTGCAACTGGCACAAAAATCAGCATCTCTTCCAGACGGGTGACAAAAAGGACGAAACGGGCTATGAGATATACGAGGTTTGTCGTCGCTTTGGGGCTATCATTGCCACTGCTCATGAGCATTCATATTCGAGAACCCACCTGATGGCCTCTTTCGAGTCGCAAGTGATTGCCAGCAATGGCACACTGGAAGTCAGGCCTGGTCACACCTTTGCATTTGTCAATGGGCTCGGTGGAGAAGACATTAGACCGTGGGTTGGAGGCCTAGAGAAAAATCCTTGGTGGGCCGTGACGGCAAGCAGCGACAATGGTGTCGGATTCGGGGCACTGCTTTGCGAGTTCTACGTAGATGGTAGAGAAGATAAGGCGCGCTGTGTTTTCCGAGATACCAACGGAAAGACGTGGGACGATTTTGAAGTATACTCCTCACCCAATGAACCAGGTATGCACCCATTCGGCAAATCAAAGTAGCCTCATGAAGGCGTAAGATTAATGACTTTGGCTTATAGCCATCGAGGCTTTTACCAAACAACGATCCCATTATCGCGAATACCCAGTCCGATCACCATCGCATATCCAAACCCCAGATTCACCCTCCCGCGCTGATAGGCTTCGTATTGCTTCTAAGCAGTGCTCTTCATTTTCCATCCGATTCGCCGCCTCCAATCATACCGCACTCTCTTCTTCTGAAGAGGTCGGTCATTCACACCTACAACTTCTCTTACTCCCCACGTCGCTTAATGCTCCGCTCACAGACCCGCGAACCGTGCGAATAGTGCTCCACAACCAGCATCATACGACCCTCAATTTCACAGAAAAGATCTCCGAGTATGAGCCTGGCGAGATCTGGGTCTCTCCAGATGTGAGTTCGCTGCTTGTGCCTGGCGAAGAGGTAGTGGTCTTTGGGAAAGGCTGTATAGAGGGTGAAGGCGAGGGCACCATTGATGCTTACGCGTGGGGTGACCGCGGCTGCTTTGCGCCTACTCTTGTCGTGCAATCCTCAGATATCTGATGTTGAATAGACAATCCTTGTTGATGGATCGGATACTGTTGTGTGGTTTATTTCCTAGCATATTGCAGCATGTATTTTCGGTAACATTAGCATATTTAGTCTAAACAATTATGTATTTATTTCCTATACTCAGAATGTATATTATTTATTTATATGTCCGTACCCCCACTAAGAACTCAGTGTAAAATGAAAAAAAAAGAAAATTATTTAATTGTGTAAGCACCCTAAAAAAACTCTTAAAAAAAAGAGATCAACGCCCATATTATACGATTCACTAAAAATTTCAAGCCCCAGGTAAGTGTCAAGAGCTTAGAAGCATTTGCGATGGACGATGGATGGACCGCTCTCGTCGTACTCTTGTTTCGAGATCCACATCTGTTGGAACGTCGAAAGCGATGCCAAGATACTTCCACCGATCCAGACGGAGTATTTACGCTCAGGAGGCGCTACAATCTTGATCTTCATGGAAGAAGGAGCGAGTTGGCCAATCTCCTTCTGCATGCGGTCCGCAATACCTGGGTACATGGTCGTTCCACCAGAGAGAACAATATTGCCATAGAGATCCTTACGGATGTCGACATCACACTTCATGATCGAGTTGTATGTCGTCTCATGGATACCAACCGATTCAAGACCCAATAGGGATGGCTGGAAGAGTGCCTCAGGGGCGCGGAAACGTTCATTACCAATGGTGATAACTTGTCCGTCGGGCAGCTCGTACGATTTCTCAATCGCGGAGGATTGCGCAGCTGTGCTCATTTCTTGCTCGAAGTCAAGCGCCACATAGCAAAGCTTCTCCTTAATGTCTCTTACAATTTCACGCTCGGCAGTAGTGGTGAAGGAGTGTCCGCGCTCCATCAAAATCTTGCCAAGATAATCTGTGAGATCACGCCCAGCAAGATCGAGACGGAGGATTGCGTGCGGAAGAGCATAGCCTTCGTAAATAGGCACGGTGTGTGTCACACCATCACCAGAGTCCAGTACGATACCGGTAGTACGACCGGAGGCGTAGAGCGAGAGCACAGCCTGAATAGCAACGTAGAACGCGGGAGCATTGAACGTTTCGAACATGATTTGAGTCATTTTTTCGCGGTTTGACTTCGGGTTCAAAGGAGCCTCAGTAAGAAGGACGGGGTGCTCCTCGGGGGCGACACGAAGCTCGTTGTAGAAAGTGTGATGCCAGATCTTCTCCATGTCATCCCAGTTCGTCACAATACCATGCTCAATAGGATAGCGGAGCGTGAGAATACCACGCTTTGACTGGGCTTCGTCTCCAACATAGGAGTCTTTTTGACCCATGCCAACCATAACACCTTGATGGCGAGGGCGGCCTACGATGGAAGGAAAAACCTAAAAAGGATAATATATATTAAAATCATTCGGATTGAAAAATAGTTGAGTTGAACTTACAGCACGTGGAGCATCATCACCAGCAAAACCGGCTTTGCACATCCCAGAGCCGTTATCAATAACAAGCTATTACAAAAAATATCAGAAATAAATTAATATAGACACTTTAATATTTCATCCAAAAGGATAATTGAACAGATGTTAATAATTTCAAGTCATTTATAAGGAAAAGAATGAGTGTGTGATAAAAGATGGAGAAAAATGTCTGTTCTCACTCCAATTTTCCAACGGTCATCCTTCGACCCAATAATAAATGAAAACAAAAATAAAAGGAGTGAACAAACTATATGTACTTACAGCAGCGACTTCGTCCTCCATTGTAGAAAACTTTTTAATTAATGTATAGGAAAAAAAGGCAGAAATTAAAAAAGGATGAGATAAAAAGAAAGGAAAAAAAAAATACGACGCGGTAATCTCGACTTCGAGAAAAAAAAGATGACGTCTACCAATGACGGTAAAGATAAAAATAATATGTCGTGGCAAAATTTCTTTGCTACTACCATAATCAAAATGTCACATATTGTACAGCCTCTGTGCGTCCCATCTACATATAAAGACCAGCAATACAAGGTAATTTTTGGAATATATTGGCGTTTTGACTGGCATGCTCATATTGATTTATTATACAGGGTTCATCACAGCAACTCGCCAAAGATCTTGCTTCAACAACAACGCTCTATGTTGGCAATCTTTCATTTTATACCACCGAGGAGCAGATCTATGAGCTATTTTCTAAAGCCGGAGAGATTAAGCGCATCATCATGGGTCTAGATAAATTTAGTAAAACACCGTGCGGGTTTTGTTTTGTTGAGTAAGTTTAAAATTATTGTCCGTCTATTTTATTTTTGCTGTAATATGGTATAATATAGATATTATCTCCACGAGGATGCATTAAATTGTATGAAGTACGTCAATGGTACCAAGCTTGATGAGCGCATCATCCGCACTGATCTTGATCCTGGATTCAAGGAAGGAAGGCAATTTGGTCGTGGGCGAAGTGGAGGTCAAGTTCGCGACGAGTATCGCCAGGACTTTGATCCTGGCCGTGGCGGATGGGGTAAATTAAGAGCGCTGCAGGAAGCAGAGAGGGATCGTGAGAGGAAATACCGTGAGACCTATGAAGCCATTAAGGATATTCCGCAAGGGGCTTCACCGAATTTCCGCGCCAGAGGAATGGGTAATTTCAAATACCAATCCAACCTCCTCTTCAGTGCATATATTGATATCATCATTTTTCGCGTAAATAGGAAGCAAAAAACGTGAAAGAGATGCCGAAGATGTATCAACAGGAGCGAGCAAGCGGGCAAGAGATCAGGTAATTATTTTCAGCTTTAAAGCCGTCCACTTTTCTCAAGAAAAATTAATTATTATGCTGCACAATATTTTAATAGAATCCACGTTTCCGTGAAGAAAACTCGGATGAGGAATGATTTTGTTGTTTCATATTTTGCTTTTGTGTATAATTTGTTTAGTGAGATTTCGACGGGGCAAATGTTTTTCAGTTCAATTTAAACTCTGATCTCAGAAGATAGCGACGACGTCACAAATTCTCGGAGAATGACGGCAAAATAAAGAGTCACTTACTCCACTTTTATCTTCCAAATTTCACATCACCTCTTCTCCACAATTCACACTGAGAGTAAAGCAACTATCCATGTTGCATTACTCCTCAACCTTCTTCCAGTTTCAGGAAAACAAAATTTTCTTTTGCTAATCTCGCATAATTTTATTTCTGGAAGAAAGAAATATTAGTAAGAAGGTAAAATCCTTCAATTGCAAGCATTAGAACATTCGCATCTGATCCTCTCTCATTCTAATTATCTCATAGAGGATACTAGTAATTGTCGATTATTGATCCAGATTAATTTGCCTTTTGTATTTATTACTCTCCTTTAGTTTTTTTCCTTTCTTTATCATTCCACATATTGAGTGCTCGTCGTTTTTCAGGCATATTATTAATTGCTATTTCTATTTTTTGACTCTATTTTTTACCCTATTTCTAGTCGTTTTAGCATTGTTTTCATTTGATTTTGATGAAAGTACAGAAAGTAGCTTCATTAGTTCAACGTCGTCTCAATCCGCACATCGTCAATTACTATAGCCCATCAGGAGTACGTCGTACTTTCTATACGCGGCAGCATCCTGCTGTCCAGCTCCTCGAAGCACCAGCCCTCCCTTCACGCACTATTACCCCTGCTCTCTCCATCAGCGCTCAACGCTTGGCTCATCTCCACACAATTTCACATGATTCTGCTTGGCTACAACATTCAACAACAGCAGCTAATGATTTCCCACATCCTTTGCATCCATGGTTAGATCCATCAGTGGCACCTCTACCACCTCTATCACTGGCAAATCAGAAGTTAGCAGCGGCTAGTGTCTTTGATTACTTTGATAAGAGCTCTACCAGGTACAACTTTGTGTTTGCGCATGGAGCAGCAGGAATACCCAAGCGGCCCAAAAAGGTTGAAGTTAAAGGTGCCACATTAGAGCCTTTTGCAGGCGGAGGAGAGTTTTTAAGTATTCAGGTTGGAGAGGATGCGTATTTCTGCCGCCATGATTCGCTAGGAGTTGCCGACGGGGTTGGAGGATGGCACGGTGTTAAAAGTAATCAATTTCTCAGACGACCTAGTTGGCCGAGAGCATATTTACTAATATGCCTTTTACACTCTTGTTATTATAGGTGCCAACCCAGCATTTTTTTCGCGCATGCTGATGCATTACGCCTATGTAGAACTTGAAAAGTACGATAATATCGAATGCGACGAGTTCCAACACTATTATGAGGTAGATCCCGTTGAGATTCTACAGGCAAGCTATGAATCGAGTGTAGCAGAGGCCACGCGCCAAGGAATTGTCGGTTCATCGACGGCTTGCATCGCTATCCTGCGCGACGACGAACTGCGAATCGCTAATTTGGGGGATTGTGGCGTGAGCATCATCCGCCAGAACGATTTCGTTTTTCGCACTGAAGAACAGCAGCACTCCTTCAATTTTCCCTATCAATTGGGGACTGGCTCTTCCGACGTACCACGAGACGCTCAAACTTTTACAGTGAAAGTCCAAAAGAATGATATCGTGATATTGGCCAGCGACGGAGTGTACGATAATTTATTTGATGAGGACATATTGGATGAGGTAATCAAGCATGTAAGGAGTCATAGTCCAGGAACACATAGACCCATGCAACTACGTGTAGAGCCTCAGGTATTATGCGACGCGCTGGTAAGGCGTGCACGCAGCGTGAGTGAGGACACTAGGAATTTAAACTCGCCTTTCCAAGAGCGTGCAATGCAACAGGGATTATACCACCAAGGCGGGAAAGCAGACGATATAAGTGTGCTAGTTGCAGTAGTAACGGAAGCCTCTGACTCACCTGATCGACGATGAAATTGTTTTTTTTTTTAATTTATTTTGAAATTCAAAAGATTTATAAATTCATTTTCAGTTGATAATTTTTATCCTCCTTTACCATTTGTCTTTTGTACAGTCTTTTTTTTCTTTTTCAAATGAGTCAGCTTAACATTTTTATTTCTGTGATGATTCTTTTCTAAAGAGAAAAAAATACTATGATGGCTCTCCACTTATACACTTATAATTTTTTATTGTTAATTTGAATAAAAGCTCTAAAATCACGAAAGATTCTCTTTTGTTCTAGACATTCCCAAGAGAGTTTGGAAGTTAGCCCATCCATCTAATTCAAGAAAAAGGAGTTGTATTAAACAAAAACAATACTCAAACATACACACATGCTGGTCAATAAACGTTGGAAATTTGCATACTTTTCTCTTCCATTAATACACAGGCAATAAGGAAATTAGACAGGCATTGTAAAACGATTCCCTTTTAAGACCCTGGATAGAGGCGAGAAGAGAGTTAGCAAATCTCGGCTTCAAAGAAATAAATAGGAAAGAAATTCAAAGGATTCAGGAGATCATAGGTCGGGGGTTAAATCGGTGGGGGAGATGTGTAGATAAGAAAAAGACACTTACTTTTTGTAGTACACATAGAAGAAATCACTATAGAGGGCCGTTTGCACCGATCCAGCTATCCACACAATCCAGTCCACATAGTCTGGCTCAGTTGCATATCGGTACACCCAGTTCAGCAGATACAGTGTACGATACATTCCTAATGCGAACAAATAGTGCGTTGTAATTGTCTCTGCCTCACCAGTCCGCGTTAGCATGAAAAGCTGCGGAAGAATTGCAACAGCCTCGAGATAAATTGAAAAGGCCCACAGCACTTCTAGGAATGTGAATCTGTAGTTCACAACAAGAGCAAGCAGGGCACATGGGACTAGAAGGAACTCTGCACGGAAAGTGTCCAGAGCCGGATCGAAAGTCGCCTTATAACGAAACTTCATAAGATAAAGAATGTACAACGAGCTGCCAATAAAGAAAAGCTTCATGAGAGTGTTGTAGATAGAGATGAAACTTGTGAAAAGATCAAGATAGCGTGTAATGAATACAATGGCATAGAAAAGCTGTGTTTTGAACGAGATTCCTGGAGAAAGGGAGTGAATAAGAGAGAGAGACGCGTTAATTAAGTAGAGAATAGAAGCTAATGAGACATTTTCTGTTTCTCCCATGTTTATATAAGTGGGCAAGGCAACGAGAAAGTCCAGTGGCATTGCATTTTTTTTTTTCCCCGAAGCAAAGATTACATAGAAAAAGCCGAGAAACCTCACCTGCCACGGATCGTGTCTTGTCCATCTTGAGCAGTAGGATAAATATTGACGCCAAGTGCGTCATATCAGCCGCGAGACGAAAGATGTTCATTGCCACAAATTTTCGCTATCTAATTAGTGTTGCCAGCAACCAAAAAGAGACGTGGAGAAATAAAGGTGGTGAGGCGTTCTAATCTTTAATGACCCGGCCAATCCGACACGTACAAGTTTCCCTGCTGCGGCAGACTTTAATAATTAAAATCATTGCTAAAATTACACATTTCTTTGAATGATTTGGGTTACAAGGTTGCAATCCAATATATGAAATAAAAATATGCGAATTGAGTATATATATGTGTGTGTATGCGCGTGGTAAATGAACAGCCATTGTTAATACTGGCTGTGCCTTTTTGAATTTTATCTCGGTGGTAAGTTGTAAGTATGGGGAGGGGGGGGAGGGGGAGGCTGATAAATGAGAGGGTTGTTTGGTAGGCGTGGGACCAGTGGAATGTTATTCATCCTTGCTTGCTGAGCTACTAATTCTGACAACCCACTTTTATGCCTCGAAGATTTTGTCGAAACAGAAGAGATGCTAGTCCTTGTATCTTGTCGTCGATATGTCTGGCTTCCTCGTACAGATGGAGGAGGCGGATACTTCATAGTGGCTGGTTGCCGCCCCTCCGCGAGAATCCGGTTGACATCAGGTAGTGTTGCTTTTCGCTCTTGTTTTTTGTCTTCGTATAGAGATCGAGCATGATCTGCTGCCTGCATCTCTTTAATTACGCGCTTTCGAGTGCGTTTTCGAAGCAGCTCACCAATTCTGAACGAGTGATATAAAATTCAGTTAAAATTACACATAGTTCAGACTTGAAAATTTATCCTGGAGATACCTCTTGTCAATTTTATGACAGCAATACTCCTTAAGATTTCCCTGGATATGACAAAGTAGGAAAGGGTAGATTAGGAGGGCTAAAACAACTTGCACAACAGTCCCTAACCAGACCACTCTGTAGCATTTGGTTAGTGAACAAAAATAGAGAGATTTGTTACTTGACACGATAGCTAAATAATTATTCGGTGTACTTACAAAGTGAAAACCATTAGACTCATTGTTATCGACTGCATCATGGTGTTATATTTCCAAAACTCAAAAGAGAATTTGTTTTCTTCCATAAGTGCATAGAGAGTAAATCCAGCGATAACCTGGCGTGGACCCTCAGCGATGAAGAGCCGTTTCCAACCTAATGTCAGAAGTGAATACTTAGAATTATGCCATGATTATACGAGATTTCTCTGTTTACCTTTTAACATAAAAAACACAAAGAACGCTACCTCGTCGCTCCGGGTCTTAACCTCGTGTATTTTTGAAAAGAAGCAGAAATGAGGGTAGGATCGCAACACATAGAACCGGTAGGCCACTACCGACGTGAAGGCGTACGCAATATCTCGCGAACGGATGATTGCTCTTGCCCGAAAGAAATCATAACCAAGTAACAAGAAAGAGAAAATAATGCACCCAACGAAAATCCATTTAGAGATTTCAAAAGGAATCTTGGGCTCAACCGAGGCGCTGCTCCATTTGTTGTGGATTAAAAGGAAGACGGCTGTTTGCATATCGGCTGCGTATACCAAAACTGACTTGAGAAATAGCTTCACAAACAGCGTACAAGGTAAGAAACGGAAGATAAAGATAGAAATATCGTATGCATTTACCAGGAACACGAATGTGTACTTGAATTTCGTAAAGCACCGAGAGTCATAAAATTCATCAATATCAACGTAATCGAATTTATGTTCTTCAACAACTTCGCGCTTCCAGCGCGCACGGCCACCACACATTATAGCTGGTATAACTAGCCACCAATAAATGGACAATCGTCACCAAGCGATCGAGTAAAAAGGTTAATGCATGTTCCTTCCCCTTTCTCAACATTTCAATGTGTACTTGCTTTTATAATCTTCAGTAGTAAATTAAGCGTCGAAATTGAAGCATGTCAATATGCAATGCTCTCTCTAATACTAAACTTTTGAATTCTTTGTAATAATAAACAGGTGCTTATACAAAGATATCTGTCACTACTCTCATAACAAAGGAATGGCAACGTAAATGCGTGGTTTATGGTTATTAGACAAGCTGCTAGATATATGAGATTTCGCAATAGGTGAGTAGGAGCTATTGTGGAACATGAAGATATCCCGAAAAAGCGGGTTTGATCGAATTTAAATTTCGATTACAGCGGTGGAACCGAAATGGAAATCTTAACTCCTTTACGAGGGCACTATGAAATAAAAGTGCTCTTATTTTGTTCATTATACGTAATCGTTGACTTTGCCTTTGTTACGCGCTTTTAATAGACCTGAGCTTTGAGATGAAGCACAGTAGAGTGAAAAGGCTCTCGTTAATATTACCATTACGAAGCGCCATGTACACTGATTAAAGGAGAACAACAAACTGGTTCTCGTTTTTTAAATGGTATATAAGGGATAAAAGTACTAAAAGTGCTTATTAACAAAGTTACGGAGCGGAGTAAATAGAGAGGAAATGAAAAAAAAAAATAAATATAAAATGAAAAAAACCGAGATAGCATCATAAAACTACTGTAATAATTTCAGTAACTTTTCTCGCATCCTCCCTTTTCGTTCACCTTCAACCTGATAGCCATTATTCCCTCGGCTTGGATCACTCTCTCTACTACCCTGGCTAATGCCTGATTCAAAGCTTCCGGTGCTCCTATGTGGAGTCAATGGAAATGCAGTCGAGGGGGGAGCCGATTCTGGCCTGCGTGCTTCATTTTCGATTCGCCGTACAACACCTCCAACCGGACCTCTAATCCCACTTGTAACCGTGGATGATATCGCTGACTCAGAGGCATTGGATGCTCCACGATTCAGAAAAGGCCGCTGCGGTATACTCAATCGCTGAAACATCGAAGGCTTGTTCTTCTGTTTGGGTGGAACAGGTGGGGCTTGCGATTGAGGAGGCAAAGGCGGGAGAGCAGGCAGATCAGGCATACCAAGATGAAGGCGCTTCATGCATGTAACGAATTCCTCCGGAGTCCACACGTGCGTTGAGCCGATAACAACGTCAATGTTGTGTTGTTGAGAAATCTCATAAGCAGAGCGGATTTCAGAGTAGCTCATTCCACCCGCAATAAAGAGGAAAAGGCGAGGGCCTGAACTGAAAGTATCGACAGAATCAGAGGGAAGAGACTTTTTATGCCAACCAGGATTCGACCTATAGAATTCTTCAAATATAAACCCGATGTTAAGTTAAAAGTGATGAAAATAATATATTTACGCGCGCAACGCGGTGTTAGTCGGGTTTGCCTCTACACTTTGGCTCATTACGGATGGCCCCTGCTCTCTTAGATACGGAAAGAGCTCCTTATCGATTGTTCCATCAAGATGACTCTGAAACAATTTCGGGACGTCTTCATATAATAATAAAATTCATCTGCTAAATCCATATCATTTACCTCTAATACTCGCTTCACCATAGGAATGAAACGTGAGAGTTCATAATCTATGCCTCCTTTTTTCTTTTTCTTTTTTAATTTCAGTTTCTCCCATCCATCTTTTCGCTCCACTTTTGTCAGCGGGTAACCTAAGAGTTTAAGGTTCTCTACGGCTTGGCGGCCCTCTTCCGAAGCTCTCAAATGCTGCATAATTCCAGAAATATCATCAGAAGTTGAGTTGGACCCTATTTTGGAGGTGAGGTAAAGCATAGTGAGGCGAAGTTTATCAGTAGGGCTACATGAATAAATACGGGTAAGAGATTGCAAAATTTCAGACTTAGGTTAGGTATATACTCAATGAATGGGTTATCTAATAACATATATACGTCTAGCGTTATATTTTGTGGTTTTTCTCCGGTTGTCGTTTTCCCCGTTGCTACAGTCTACTAGCCCGATAAACGATGAAATGAAAAATAGCCTAAGGTAAACTAGTTTACCTGCTCAACTGAGGCTAGTTCATTCAATCTTCTTCGTTCGAATACAGCCATGCACTCCTGAGCGATGTTGATATGCGTTGAGAACTTTAGATAAATTATGTTAGTAAAGGTTCAAAGAGACTTGTTAAAATTAGATATTGCTCTACTTTGGCCTTCATATCTTGAAACTGCGGTGCCTCGGCCATCATTCCCTTCAAATCCTCCAAAGTCATTGCCTGACCCCGGGCTTGCACTGCCTTGCTTCCTCCCACGAAAAGAGCAAACCGATCTACAAGATATTGAGTGCAATCGGCTATATGCATATGCCTGATTTGAGTATAGATGTCATCGTTCTCATCAATAATGGCCTCTGTTTTTGCTGATGATCCATCCGAAGATTTATACATGTATCTAAAATTAACCGGTTATTACAGTTGCATTACAAATAGGATCGGAAAGCAAACATACGAATATTTCCGACCATTTTCGATAGGCAATAAATCATTTGCCATCGCCTGGTAGGTAAATTCATGCAATAGTGGAGTGTTAATATCCATGGATCGATCAATGATAATTAGTGTGCTGCGTTCCTGTGAAGAAGACTATAGACTATATATGAGTACAAAGGGAAATAAGAAAACAAAATAAGCGTTGGGATAACCACAGTGTATTGACGAAAATGCGTGTCAAGCTCGCGTTGAAGTTGATCGGCCAGCCAATATGCGTTTGAACGGTTCCCAGCGAGTGTTTGCCGGGCGCGAGGTCGGTAATATCTAATGATCGGGTTATCATGTAGTGTTGCGAAAACCGACATCAACTAAATAGTTCAAATTAGTCAAATTTCATAAATTGTAACCTCCAGCAAACTGATAAGCATACTCGTCTTGCTATCCTAATAATATCAAATTCCAACTTTCTTACTTCTGCGGGAGAATAGAGAGTGAAAAAACTCATCGGCATATCAAGTGAAAAAGCCTTTGACTCAAGAACTAGAATATGAGCAAAAACAAGAGTCGATATTAGTAAGAAAATTGTGGTACTGTGAAATCGCAAAGATTTTCTACCCAAAAAATCACTATTCAATTCCTTCAAGGTTTGCACGTATTTATCAGCTCCCGCTCTCCTTAATCTCGTGTGAAGTTCCCCAAAAAGCTTTTCATCTAGCATTGACGTGAACAAAAGATGAGCCGCTGCATACATTCTCTTTCCGTCCGTAAAATCCTCAACTATCTGTGAAATAGACTGAATTGTAGGAGTAACCAGATAGATAGCTTCGAGGCTATTGTGATGAGAGCGGGGTCGCTCGAGACTCTCAACGGCTAGGAATAGAACAAATGAATCTTCAGAAATTCAACACTAATTTCATAAGAACTAACTTGTGATATTTTCCTCTAAAATATCGTACATGTTACACGCAGCAGACAAAAGTTTTAGCGATCGAGAGTCGGCTACCAAGACCTTGTAGCGACTTGGAGATTTTAATGCACGCACATTTTCCAGGAATCCTTTATTAAAACAAAGTGTGTTAATATACTAAAATGGAAGAAAATTTGAATGTGTAGCTCGCACTTCTCTTAAGGATCTCAGCCAAGGATGTCATTTCTACCAATAATTGGATAGCATTTGACAAAAGTTCAACAGATTTCACTTTATTCTCAGTTAAATGACTGCTTTTTGTGAATTAATTTAAATATAGTTTTCTTTATGCTTCCTCTTCTCAATCGCAGGTTTTTCAGGCATATCCAGAGAATGTCCTCAAACCCTAGTCTATATATCGAAAATGAGGAGCTAGCTTCCATAATCAAAAATAAAGCTCTGGTATCCCAGAAAGATTATATCATTTTTGATGTTCGAGATGATGACTTCGAAGTAAGTCCTTGGAGAGAAATGTAAAGTGAAAATATTAATAGAAAAGAATTTGTATATAAATGTAGGGTGGAAATATCCCGGGCGCATACAATTTGCCATCACGCTTGTTATCAGACAAACTGTTTGACCTAGTTAAAGTACATCAAGATTGTCCTCTAGTTATTTTTCACTGTGCTCTCTCCCAAGTGCGAGGTCCAAAAGCTGCGAGATTGTACAAAGAGTAGCTACATGATTTATTATCTGCTTTCATCATTTATATAAACATGCTATCTATTTAATAGAGCTAGATCGCTGTGCGGAATTAATACATCACAGAGAGTGAGTGTACTTCGCGGGGGATTCGCTGCCTGGCAGGCCAAGTATCGCGATGATCCGCTACTCGTCGAAAACTTTGATATTGACTTTTGGAGTTAATCTAAAATACACACCGTATATTTAAACAACGACTAAATTAATAAACTTTCGATACTTGAGATAGCATACTATGTCATTTATTTATTATTACGATTCAGTATTAACTATATGTTAATGAGGTAAAAACTATTCCAAAAACAGGGCACTGAAATGTACTCAAAATTTTCCGAAAAAAAAGACTTCACACAATATACAGTAAATATCTTTCAGGTATAAAACCACTTTCAAATGATTTGTTGCTCTGTTGATCTAGGAACAACCTCAGCATTTTCTCGGGATCCGACTTATCTTTGTGGCCCGATACCCCATTGCTGTTGCAGGTCGTGGAATACTTGATGCATACTCTTTAACTAACGGGGAAGGCGAACGGTTTATACGAGATATAGACGACCCAGTTAGCTCTTTTTTACTGTATTTTTCAGCCATTTTGGTTGCCCCAGGGTTCTGAACTTGTATCTTGCAGTTACTACTACTCTCTCCACCATCGTTCTTGCGCTTGTTTATATTTTTCAAACGCTCCTCTGAAGGTTTAAGGCACCCTGAATGCTGATAGTACTGGCCCTGACTTGATGTAGGTCGGGGATAAAAGCCCAAGCTGGATACAGGACGCGGAATGGATACTGCTTCGGATTTGGGGTTGTTTTTTGAGATTGGTAGCTCTAGGGCGATAGTATGTGCGCTATTAGCAGCCTTTTGTTCGGTAACTTCCAATTTCTGGATCCAATATGAAACAACAAGAAGCAATAGATTTATCATGCCTAAATTATAATCCAAATACAAAATAAAAAAATGCTTACCTTCGATGTACTATTACTATCCAACCTCGAAACTGGTGATGCAGGTCCTGAACCACATGACATTTGCTCGAATACTGATTTCAGATTTGCAAATTTTCCTGGCGGCAACCCTGTTGAGATTTTAGCAACCTTGGCCACGACAGGCGGTGTATCATAGTTCTTATTGGGTGTGACAATGCGTGCTAGAGAGTGGAAATACCAAATAAATTGCTATACAGTTGTTCGTGGAATATTATATTATAAAAACTTACATTCCGTCGGTGCTATAGAATCTGTGGATATCTCATTATCTCCATGTGGCAATCGCTGCCCACTTTTTGCCATTGCATTTGGCTTATCTTTAGTATTTGTAGTTGGTATGGATGATGGATATGTTTGTACCAATTTGGGCTTTAACACCCTTGGCGGAACTGCTGAACATTTAGGCTCTCCTTCTGCTACGTCTTCTTCTATTGATCCTGTCTCCTTTAATACACCAGTAGGAATATTAACACCGTCGACGCTCATGTCCCCAACGAGATCATCGAATTCGCAGTAGAGAAAATCGGCAGAATCATCTTTTACTATAGACGTAAGCGGATGGTTAAATGCGTAAAAAAAGAATTATATATAAGAAGCGTGTAATAATAGATAGTTGAGTGGGAAAAAAAATTACCTTCATTGAGATTACTAAAGAATGCAAGACTCTCCCTTCTCCATATGGACGGGGATTGAAAACCAGAGGGAAACCGCGGGATATTAGGCAGCTTCTGTTGCGAATTTTGAATTTTGGATCTTTGTAGCAAGTTGTGATCCATTATTTTGGTGGACATATCGGTAGCTATTGTGGGCAGGAACAAGCTACAGGAATATGATTTAAAAGATTTTTACGCGTTTGCGACGCGTATTAAATATGCATTTAATCTCAGCCTGTATGCAACGGCATTTAATTTATGCCCAATAGATTCTATTTACTTTTTTTTGGAATTCAAATAAAAGAAAGCTGTCAGACTTCGCATCCACCCTCGCCAAGTGCTTGGAAAAAAACACCGGCAAGATCATCAATGAATGGACTATCGGTGTAGACCAGAAAGGCCCATTCCGCTTCCCTTTACGGGCAGTGCGATGTCACTCATCAACCAGCTTAAACTGTGTGTCTCTGTTGGAAAACAAAGACGAAGGTTAACAACTGTATACAGATCCTGTAAAGTACAGTCGATAAGAGTCCAAAAGGGGCACGCGCATGGCACTCTTTTATACTTTGAGGAAAGCGGAGGATTAATCTAAGGCAGTATGGGACGCGATTTTTTTTTTAATATATTTGATACCCAGAAACTCCACCGTTTTTGTTTTTCTTATCCTTTCACCGAGTCATCGGAATACAAATTTGTATCAATTACGCGTATTGTAAAACGGCAGCTTAGTGAAATACAGTTGCTTTTTAACTCGAACCAAACAATAATTATAGATTATAATAGTTTTAGGATCAGTGTAGCTATAATATAGCTATGCTGACAAGGTTTGGAATCTCTACATAAATATGAATAATAAATCACTTTGTGGCCAGATCATTTTCCCAGTTTGAACAAGAATATTATACAAACGAGTAAAGATAGACTTATTTCGGGGAATGAAAAGGCAAAGTTAATGCTATTCAATAGACCTAGCTTCAGTCTGCTTTCGAAGAGACTCCTCCGTGTTAAATTTATCTGCCTTGATTTGAGCAGGTGTAGCTCTTGGTATTTCTGATTGGGCTGGTCTTCGGAATCTTGGACCGTTCAAGAACTCTGAGATTGAAGCAGCAGATAGCTTCCTCTCACGAACCTCGGATCCATTGTCATCCATACCACTGTTCTGCCCTTCTAAAGCAGACATTGAAATACGCCGGATACGCTCTTGTTTTAAACATTGTAGGCGCTCCCGTCGCGAAACATCCCGTCGGCCCTCTAAACGACGCTGACGACGAGCCAATGCACCACAATATAGCTCTAGCTCCTCGGGAGTGCTGGCAACAATGTGAGGAACTTCAAGCAGATTATTTACTTGATCAACAGCAACTGATGAAGCACGAAAGATGAGACAAAAAAATCAAATAAATTCGATAAATAATACTTGACGGCTTACCCATGGTAAAGAATGCGTCATTGGTAAACTGTGTTTTCCCAGTATTTAATTCCTCTAGAAAAATCAAAAAATGCAGCTTAGCAAATACGAGTTCACGCACTTATAAATAGCATACCTCTTTCGACGGTCACATAAATTTCTATGCTTGATTTGAAAGAACGTGAAACCATAGATCGAATAATGACCACATCGCCAACATAGGTCGGACGAATAAACTGCAAAGAGTCAATACTGAAATTATCACAATCTAATATTTTAGCATATTATTCTAAATATAAATCGAACCCGAGATCTCACCTTGCGGTAAGTAGCCAACTACGCGCATGCCTTACTGCGCTCACATAGCAGCAATTTTCCATCCATCGCATAATTTGGCCACCAAATGTAATACCTAAGCTATTCGCATGTGGAGGTAAAACCATTTCCACCATTTCGGCAAAGGATTCCTCCATCAACCTCTCTTTCGGAACACCTTGACCAACGCTAAATGGATACTCTACATTGGTCAGGAGCGGACTTCGTGGAGGTTTCGTTGCATTATCATTATCTCCCACGCTTTCATTCAATTCCTCCGCATTCTCAGCAAGTTTAAGAACTTCAACGGATACCCTTGCCTCACTAATATCACTCTTAATAGCAGCTAGAGAATGCTTCCTCATCAAATCCCGTAGCCTTTCCATCGCCTCTCGTTTACCTTGACGTTTATCTTCCTCACTCTGCGCCAATCGGGCTTGCCGCCGCTTCTCGGCCGCATCATACCGCTGTTGCTCTAAATCACTTGCTGGCAATATTTGCGCAACATACACAGGTATCGCTTGATGCTCTTCGGGGTCTGTTTGCTTTACATTTTTGAGCGCGACAAAGGTGAAATATGCATGACAACAATAACGACGTGTCCCATTAATGGGATTTTCGGTTTCAACTCGTACACCCACTTCCATTGATGTACGCCATGCCTTATTAACGGAAGCTTGGACTAAAACTAGTTCACCCACCTTTATAGGATGGAGAAAATGAACTGCATCGGCGGTTCTTGTAACCTAATTTTTTCAATTATAAATAAAAGAATTTAAAACTGCTCGCTGTTATGTAATTTACACAAGCGTAACCACTATGTCGCTTGGCTGAAATCCCTGCACAGATGTCTATCCAGCTCAAAATCACTCCACCATAAGCATACCCACGGGTGTCAGCATGGTTAGGAAGTACAATTTCGGTCATATTTACTCTTCAAACGTAATCAGGTTAACTGCACCAACCTGAATGGTATAAAATAAGTTTACCTAGATTGGTACGATGGTCTTATGATAGGCCTCTGCTCCTCCTCGATATGCAACGTATTTCTACTGGACTTTGAGCCGCCACCCTGAGTGCGATCATTTGTAAGTAATCGCACGTTGCGCAGAAGATTAAAGATGTAATTAAATATATAAATGGCCCAAATACGAAGTTCTTGGATTATATGCAGAGGCATTTTCTCATAAACACGAATGTAATGTTTTCGCGAATTATAAATAAAAATGAAGCATAGAAAAGATATTAAATTTCACAGTTGAGTCACAAGGCGTTTTCAAAACTTCTCCCGGTTTGTTGGCTTCGATTTGGCTTGAGTATGGAAATAAACTCGGAGTCTCCCCAAAAAAGATGAAATTTCAATATTTCGAACACCATTACTATAAAAAACTATTCAGTTATAAAGTATTATCTAGAATCGAGAAAAGACTCTCTAAACCATATCTTTAAACATATTTCCTATAAAGTTCTTTAAACATTTGGATTCATCTTGATTTAATTTATACCAAGTATTTACCAATAAGACATATTTTTTTCAACAAAAGAATTTTATTTTTATAGCACCCTGTAGAGTTGAAAGGGAAGGGTAACTTCTATTTCAAAATCACTTGGAAGTTATCACCCAGCTAGTTTGGAATGATTTATAAGTGTGAATAGGGTAAGATAGCATGTTAAAAGTTGGTTGGAAGTATATTTGATAATTAAAATTCTTTCCTTTCACATATTAATTATTACGCGAAAGAGCAATAGAACTGAAAATAACCTATATTACTATTGTAATATAGGTTATTTTCAGTTCTTCTTTCTGAAGATAGTCAGATAAATTCGCGATCCATCATGATTATTGGAGGCTGTTGACTCTTCTTCTCCAACCTGTGAATTGATTAAATCTAGTAAAGCATAGGTAGTAAAAAGGTCGATTAGAGATATTGGAAGGGTAACTTATTTTCCAATAACTCGGATCATAAGAAAATAAGTATTTTTGGGTCAAGCTTGAGTTTCTATTCGAAAAACTTTTAATAGTGTACAACAGTAAAGAGAACGTTTTTTTCGATTTTTGGACGCGAATTCTTGCGCCCTGTGGTCCATTTAAAATATATTATTCAAGTGAAAAAATTGTGCGTCAGCGCATTCTCTTTTCGTTTTTTACTGTCGCTCACATGGATACCATAACCCATATAACACTCTTATGAATAGCAATCTTTCAGGCCACAACAATATTCTCCCAGACTTGCCAGGTGAAGAATTGAAACAAAATTTAACAGCACATGGTTCCAACTTGAACCGCTAAGACAGCCCCTTCTACGAGGAGAATAATGTAACACAACCAAGCCTCGATCGCCCTCTTGATGCTATGTTTCCCTATATGTAATTATTTTGTTTCACAATCTTAATTAACCTCTTCAATTCGGGTCCAACTTATTCTCCATTTAATCCTCGATCTCAGTTATATTGTTCATGGCCTACTTATCTCTATTGAATAGGCCTATTTTTTTTTATATTCGGTTCCGAATTCACAACGGTTCCAAAACTGCTATATAGCTAGATTTTTCAGCTGATTCAGTGGGGAGTTGGTTGTGAGAGCTTCATTAAAGAGTTCTAGGAGGAAATGGGCCAGTTCATCTTCGAAAGCACTATAGAACTCAGCTGTCAATCCATCAGGGCCAGGCGATTTGTTTCGCGGTGCTTTGCGGATCGCTCTTCTTACTTCCTCCTCAGTGATCGGTCGGTCGAGGAGGGTTCGGTGTTCTGGCAATAGAGTGTTTTCAATGTGGCCTAGGAGTTCTTCTTGATCCGCCGAGGATGTTGGGCTGGCGGAGTATAGTTCTGTGTAGAAGCGGTTTGATAGTATGGCCATTTCACTTGGGTCCTCAGTATTTGCTCCGTCTGGCTTTTTGAGTGCCGTCATAGATTTGAAATAAAAGATTAGGTCTTCTGCTAGCTGGACAATGGGTTAAATTCACCACGGTCCATAACAAAACTATTACGGGCGAAAGGAGGTTTGTGTGGAGGGGTGTCCGGATCTTGATAAAAATAAGGAATTTATCTTTATAATTCAGGGAATTGGTGAGGACAACAAGACAAAATAGATGGGTTTAAATAGGGATGGGAAATCAAGAAAATGACTCGAAATAGATGTTCCCAAGGAAGAACTAAAAGTGCATCTTTCCAAAACAAACGATCACAAAGAAACAACAAAAGATCAACAATGCAACCTTAACTTCGGTCATGTGATGTCTTCGGGTGAACCGGCTTACTGTAAAGACCACCATCTCACCACCCGAGTATTTTTTTTTTTGATCAATCAACGGAGACTTTTATTAGTTTCCGTAGCTTACAAGAGTTTAATGATTACAATGAAATAAGAAAAGGGGGGAATAAAGGGTAAATTAGATGTATATAGTGATCGGGTATTTGGTGAAAGGTATGAAGTAAAGAGGAGGGGAGGAGGGGAGGAGGGAAAGAGCGGATTGGGAGAGAGGAAGGGTTGCTTCGTCACTCCAGTTATAGTCTTGCTCTATCCGAACTTTCTAT
This sequence comes from Calcarisporiella thermophila, assembly GCF_041956535.1. Classification (NCBI taxonomy): domain Eukaryota; kingdom Fungi; phylum Calcarisporiellomycota; class Calcarisporiellomycetes; order Calcarisporiellales; family Calcarisporiellaceae; genus Calcarisporiella; species Calcarisporiella thermophila. Next base: position 246,127 of record NW_027192216.1, read on the forward strand.
TACCGCTCCCTGAGTGCACCGCCTTCTTCGGAATAACTCTATCTCTCGTCTTTTACGTGCCTTTATCAGTTCACCTCCGATAGCCTCCTCGATGTCCATTTTGGAACGGAGGATGATTGTCTCGGGTGATGCTCGAGTGCATTCGAAATGGTAGGCGATTCGGTCTCGATGGATTTGTCACCACCCGAGTATTTTTTTGTTCAATTAATGGAAACTTTTATTTAATTTCCATATATTACATGAAGTTAATGTCAATGGACTTAACATGACGAGATATAGATCCTTGATCGATAGACGTTCAATCGATATGCGTGTATCGTAGTTGTCGTGAATAGCCTGTACGTGAAACTAATGTAATCGTTGTACTTATCGTAAGGGCGATCTTTTCAATAATCAAGACTCAGCTTCTGATCAAGTGGACAGCAGTCACAAACTAAGAGTAAGTGCTGGTGGGGGAGGTGGGATTCGAAACCACGCCGTTCTCATCGGCATCCCAGGGATAGTCCACTACACTAACCCTCCCCCTCACCACCCGAGTATCTAAGTGACTGCTTATGTGACTTTTCCGTACCAAAAGCCAATATCCTCGCAACAAAATGACATATAAGAGCTTCGATAGCGCAGTTGGCAGCGCGTGAGTCTCATAATCTCAAGGTCGTGAGTTCGATCCTCACTCGGAGCACTAATCTTTTTTGCATTTCATATTTGCTCTAAAATAATATTCAATATTATTACCGGCATATTATTTTGCTGACCAAGGATCTATATTTGTAGAGTGCCCTTATTAAATTTAATCAGGTAGGTAGAGTTACATCAAAATTATAGAGATTTAACACCCCTGGCCAGCATTTGCTTTTTACAGATTATTAATAGAAGGTAAAATCAAGGGTCGTATGCCTTTGTGTAGGTTATATCCAATTGCCGACAGAGGTAGGAAATAGAAATAGCGGAAAACCCAGACACACGAGTGCATTTATTTATGGTAGATCTACATATAACCTGACAATACTATTAATTACATTCAAGTTAATTAAACTATATTTAATCAACAAAATATAGTTTACATTTCTACATGTAAAATACCCACAATATTGCACTAATTCACAAGTCTATCGGATGAAGGTTTTACACTCCATTACAAAAATCGCTAAAAATTATCTACCTTATACTTTGTAATTTTAAAGATATATGGATTTTAAATGTATATCTTATCGGATTTTGGACATCAGGTATGCCACCGGGTATCAGTTTTCAAATGTTAAATGTGTATATACCTTTTTAACATGCGCTGGCATGGATGTACCAGTTCTCATACTGCTACAATGCTGCAGATTCTAAGTACTTCTTGAAAAACGTGTACCGATTGTGTCTTTGCGGTTTCAAAACGAGAACACTTCGTGAATGGAATATTTACAAATGGTGATAACTCGTTCAAAGAAAATGCGCCAGCATATTGAACGATGTCTTGGGGATATTTTGGCGTAATTGGATGAGTACTCAAATTTTTATACACCCTAGCTATTGATACATGCTCTTGCTAGAATTGAGGCACCAGTATGTTTGATTACAAAGAGTGGTTATGCTAATAGAATCGCCTCGGTCAAGTGGAGTAAGGTAGATGAGTAGTAAAACTTAACTAGCTGTGATAATATAAGAGAATGACTTGATAAGTGAGATGAGAAGTGAAAAACGAAGAAAAAGAAGGAGTAGAGGTAGGGGCTACTGCTTCAATCCAGTTCTATAACCGCTCTATTATCTCCTTCTTTAACCACGCCCAATTTGCACCACCTGCTTCGAAACTGTTCAATTTGTCGCTTTTTTCGGGCTCTTATTATCCGCGCTTTTTTTCCCTCTAAGGACGCGAGAACTTGCGACCTGCGGTTTATTTAATATATAATACAAATGTGAGGGATCTTCCGAACAAAATTATAAGTACTAGAAAACATGAGGATATAATTTAAAGGGTTCCGTGTTTGGAAATGTCGAATTAGGTGTCCTTTGCTTCCTCAAAATCAAAAACTACCTCTTGGCTGTCATCGATCTGGATTAGCGAGCTCTTCCCCCATTTTAGCTTGAAGCTTTCCTCATCTTTTTTCCTGTGTACCTGTATCCATCGTCCTTTGATTGCTATGAGAAGATCTGATAATAAAGTACACATTTTTTTTTTGGTTTTGAGAATCTTTATTAAACAGTATTCTTTTTCGTTAGTAAAGGAAATTGATAGATATCAAGATATCAGAAAACAAGCAATACACGTAAGAAATAGTAGAGAGGGTGCCTAACTTTCCTATTTTTCAAGGAAAAACACTCTTATCCGCGTCAGGTCCTTTTTTGATCATTCAATGGAAATTTTTATTTAATTTCCATATATTACATGAAGTTAATGTCAATGGACTTAACATAACGAGATATAGGTCCTTGATTGATAGACGTGCAATCGGTATGCGTGTAGTCGAAAGGCGTGTACTGTTGTTGTCGTGAATAGCACGTACGTGAAATTGATGTAATCAGTGTATTTTTTCGTAGGATCTTTCCAGTAATAGAGACTCAATATTGATCAAAGTGGACAGCAGTCTCTATTTAATAGTAAGTGCTGGTTGGGGAAGTGGGATTCGAACCCACACCGTTCTCATCGGCATCCCAGGGATAGTCCACTACACTAACCCTCCCCCGTTCACCTCCCGAGTATCTAATTTTTTTTTTTGATCAATGCCGAGTCTTTATTGTATAGGAAGACTCTAAAATACAATTGTTACATATTATAAGCAATGAAGTGAAAGGGAAGCCAAAGTTAAAGCTTTGTGTGATATCGTAGATCGAAATGATATGTTGGTCATATCGACTTTCAGCTCAAATAGGTAAGGGAATGGTGAAACTCAACTAACTGTGGATATCAAAGGATAACATGAGAGGTGGGGTGGGGAGTAAACAAATGGAAGCAGAGGATAGGGAGGGGATAAGGTAGGGGTTACTGCGTTATCCCAGTATCAGTGCCGCTCCGATCGCTCCTTCTCTAACCGCACCCAGCTTGCACCACCTTCTTCGAAACTGTTCGATTTGCCGGTTTTTTCGTGCTCGGATTAGTTCGGCTCCTATCACTTCCTCAATATCTAGTTTGGCCCGGTTGATGATTATTTCGGGTGAGGCTCGGGTGCTTTCGAAATGTAAGGCGATCCGATCTCGGTGGATTTGCCACAACACCGAGTCAAAAGTAAATCGGGCTACGTGTCTCGCTGTTCTCGTGGATTCCGTGAGGTCTCCTAATATGAGGTTGCGAGTAGTCAGCACCGGAGTATTCTGGGGGCCTGTGATGGTGACGATGCACCTCTCCGCCCATTGCCATACTGGTGTGAGTTCAGGACATTCGAAGAAAGTATGCCGAATTGTGTCTCTTGAGGCGTTACATCGGGTGCACTTCGGGTCGTGACCAAGAAATGTCGAGTTAGTGATCACGCGTTCCACAAGAATCCGCCAGCGTAGCGCACGGTGTTTTGGGAGGGTGGGTCGTTTGTGGACGGAAGTCCAGATTTTCTTCCAATCCTCGGGTGTAGATCCAGCCTCTGGCCAGGATTGAGGCACCAATATGTTCGGCTCTAGAGAGCCGTTGCGCCGGAAGTGACGTCCTTGTCGGGTGGAGTATTCTACGACAGAACTGCCGGATATTAGGGTTTTTTTTTTTTTGATCAATCAATGGAAACTTTTTATTTAATTTCCATATATTACATGAAGTTAATGTCAATGGACTTAACATAACGAGATATAGGTCCTTGGTCGATAGGCGTTCAATCGATATGCGTGTATCGTAGTTGTCGTGAATAGCCTGTACGTGAAACCGATGTAATCTTTGTACTTATCGTAGGAGGGATCCTTTCAATAATGAAGACTCAATTTCTGAACAAGTGGACAGCAGTTACAAACTAAGAGTAAGTGCTGGTGGGGGAAGTGGGATTCGAACCCACGCCGTTCTCATCGGCCTACCAGGGATAGTCCACTACACTAACCCTCCCCCTGCCGGATATTAGGGTTGAATTTTTTTTGATCAATCAACGGAGACTTTTATTAGTTTCCGTAGCTTACAAGAGTTTAATGATTACAATGAACTAAGAAAAGGGGGGAATAAAGGGTAAATTAGATGTATATAGTGATCGGGTATTTGGTGAAAGGTATGAAGTAAAGAGGAGGGGAGGAGGGAAAGAGCGGATTGGGAGAGAGGAAGGGTTGCTTCGTCACTCCAGTTATAGTCTTGCTCTATCCGAACTTTCTATTACCGCTCCCTGAGTGCACCGCCTTCTTCGGAATAACTCTATCTCTCGTCTTTTACGTGCCTTTATCAGTTCACCTCCGATAGCCTCCTCGATGTCCATTTTGGCACGGAGGATGATTGTCTCGGGTGATGCTCGAATGCATTCGAAATGGTAGGCGATTCGGTCCCGATGGATTTGCCATGGCACCGAATCGAAGACGATTTGAGCCGCGTGTCTTACTGTCCTCGGGGCTTCTGGTAGGTCGCCAAGTACGAGGTTCCTGGGGCTCAGCACCTGAGTGTTTAGGGGGCCTGAGATGGTGTTGATACACCTTTCCGTCCAATGCCACACTGACGTGAGTTTGGGACATTTGAAGAAGGTGTGGC
>NW_027192216.1:253806-387969 GCF_041956535.1 Calcarisporiella thermophila
GCGTCCGTCAGACTCAATCCTGACCTCAGAAAGGGTAGCATCTGGTATCGTGGACAGTATTGCGGTGTGATAAGACCATATTGCAGGGCGACCCCATTCTCGATTCCATGCGTTTGTAGTGTCGTCTTGTTTCTCATCGATTGGGAAGTGGGTTTCTTGTAAGAAGATGAAGTCGGGTTTAGCAATTAGCTTGATCCAGTTGAATAATGTACGTCTTTTAGTGGGGTTAGCGATTCCCCTAGTGTTTAAGGATAAAAAAGTTGGCAGTATTCCAGGGTTGAATCTAGTATTAGGTCTTCGCTGGACGATGGGTTAAATTCACCACAGCCCATAACAAAAAATAAAGGGCTTCGATAGCGCAGTTGGCAGCGCGTGAGTCTCATAATCTCAAGGTCGTGAGTTCGATCCTCACTCGGAGCAACTTCTGTAATTATTTTATTTAATCGAATAATGATATAATCAAATTCATTAGCTTGAAAATTTTTGCAAGTGCGAAAAAGAGATCTTGAATGTGAATCGAGTAATAATGCTTTCGATTGAATGGGATATGAAAGTATTCTGTATATATATTATGAATTCCGATTCGGTATAAGCCGAGAAGCACCATTTTAAAACACATTTTAGGAATAATTAATCATCCAGCTAACCAGTAAAATTATTAGATGAAAGATTTGACTAGTAAGACTAGTGGATATAAATATATTATTACTGCTTGAAAAGAGTTGAAGAACAAAATAATTCAGGGACAGCTCCCAATTTGTATAGCGCGATATATCAAATTGCTTTACTATTCCTAAGCTTTTTTCTAGGGGTATATTATTGTTCGACTCTCTATTTTGAATCCTGTCAACATGAAATTTTATATTTTACTTAAATTTAATCTGACAGATATAATGGGAACGGTGGTTGCATATTGAAATCAAAGCTACATATGATGATCAGGCATTTACTTATCACTCTTTAAGGATATACTATACTTGCTCTAAATATAAAAATAGTCCAAATTTTGAAAAAAAAAAAAAAAAATTATAAAATACTGAGAGTTGATGGGTGGCATTAAATAGACCAAAGGAAAAATGTAACAGAGTATTTTCTGAATCAAAGTTGAGCATTACTGAGGGCTCCTAATAATACCATACAATAACTACAAAAAAGAAAAGCGTGAAGAGGAAAGGAATAAGCTGGAAGCTATTGGTATTCAAGGTGGTACAATAGATATAATAATATTAATTATCTTATAAAAAAAGTAGTGATAGAGGAATGATATAAGAAAAGTGAAGTAATGGTCTAAAATAGATTGATAGAGTGGAATTAGGAGAGATTCACGCGGCAGAATTGTTTTGCGCTGGGACTAAGATTATAGTAGAGAATTCAGCACGACAGGTACGACAAGTAAGATGCACTAAGGAGAAAGAGCAATAATATGGAAGCTAGACTCTACTATACGGGAACAGTAATATTGGAGAACCCAAACATGACAAGCACGAAACACTAATCGTGAAGAATCCAGACAGCTGTACTGGTGGGGGGAGCGGGATTTGAAATCGTGTCATCTCGATAGTACCGAGGAGTCCTTACCACTCATCTACTTCACTCCCTAAGGAAGGGATTGGAAGTTCTTTGATTTTATTTAGCTTTGGTTAAATTTAAGTTCTATGTGGTTAGAGATAGGGTAAACTTATCGATAAATGATCAAGAGGAAACTGGGTGAACGTCATAGATGATTCCGTGATTTTTACCCAGGACACCTCTGAAGATCAAACCCCGGTCCCAACTCCGGCCTGAGAACCGCACCCAACCTCTCACTGCTGTCTATTAATACCGTTTCCTTTATCTCTCCTTTCCCTTTTTTTCTTTTATTTTTTCTCTAATTTTTTTTAACTTTTTCCTTTTCTTCATTATTACATGTACTTAAGCAATTTATCTTAATACCGTTGCACACAACTGTTTATCCTTCCCCCTTACATTTATTCCTTTCCCTTCCTTTATTAAATTAATTTGTTTCCCTACTTTCCTAGCTCTTTCCTCTTCACTTTTTCTCTCTTCCTCTTACACATATACCTTTTTTTTTCTTTTTCCTTTCTTTCACTTCTAACTTCCAGATCCTTCAAGATAGGCCAGGAGAATTACCTGGGTGATATCGACGTAGATGCTACCCTAACTTTTAACAGGATAGAATACATTTCAATAAGGTCCTTTGTGAAAAAAAAAATAGAGATAGGGTAAACTACTACGCCAAAATAGCTCAGGCTTTGCTCCTGGCTCACCCTTGATATGTACAAGTAAGGTGGTGGGGAAGGTTGGAAGCCTTTTGTTTTTTTTGTCTTTTGAAGCTACGGTTCTTTATTTGAAAAGTATCCTCATGAAGTTAATCGGTGAAGATAAATCAAAGGTCGTATGCCTTCGTGCAGATTATATCCAATTGCTTGCAGAGTAGGAGAACAATAAGAAAGAATAATAGTAGAGTAATCAGATACGACAAGTAGAGAAACCAGACACGGCAGGTATGACAAGCAAGGAGCAGTAGTGAGAGACAGCAATAATGAAGAGGCTAGAACACGACAATACACAGACAATACTAGGTGAAAAGCCTGACACAACAAGAAGGAGAGAGTGATTGTAGAGAACCAGACTGGAAAAGACAAAGGCAATACTAGCGGAGAACAGACGCGACAAACAAGACAAAGAATTAGTGGAGAATCCAGGCACTTTTTTTGTGCTGGTGGGGGTTACGGGATTCGAACCCGCGCCATCTCGATGGCACCGAGAAGTGCTTCTCACTATCATTATTGAAAAGTCTCCTATACAAGTTAAATGAAAGGTTTGTACACCCTTTATTTCGCATGTAATTCTTGTTTTTCTGATATCTACCAATATCCAATTATTAAGAACGAAGTAGCTTATAGCTCGATTCCTAGAGTATGTCCCGGACACATCTCTAGTGCTGATGCCATCACCGGGAATCGAACCCAGCACACAATGGTTAAGCTCTGGGACTAGGGAATCTATTCTTAGTTTTTTTTCTCTAAGGACGCGCGAACTTACGTCCTGTGGTTTATTTAATATATATTACAAATGTGAGGTATGCTCCCGAACAAGGTTATTGAGTAATAGAAAGTATGGAATATAATTTAAAGAGTTCCGTGCTTGGAAATGTCGGATTAGGTGTTCTTTGCTTCCTCGAAATCGAAGGCTACCCCTTGGCTGTCATCGATCCGGATTAGCGAGCTCTTTCCCCATTTTTGCTTAAACCCTTCTTCGTCTTTTTTCCTTGTGCCTGTATCCACTGTCCTTTGATTGCTATGAGAAGATCTGATAAGAAGGTACACTTGAATGCGATGTCCTCATGTTCTTGGCTGTCTATGACAATTGCGATCCTGGTCTTATGTATACTCCACACCATGATGTCGTGTAACAACATGGAGACTTGTCGATCTTTGCACTGTGTCTCCTCGTGGAATCCGAAGAGTTTCTCGTACTTATGCATGCTTGTCCAGGGCTTATCGAGGATCTTTTGATGGAGCCTGTTGAACCACCTCCAAAGGTCTCCAATTCTCGCACATTCAAAGTATGCATGTTCTATGGTCTCAATCTCTTCTCAACGACATCTCTTGCAGTTGGGGCTGGAATGGTCGAAGTGTTGGGCAATCCTTGCTGTTATTAACTTGTGTTGAAGGAGGCGCCATCGAAGGATCTATTGCTTTGGCTCGCTTGGGCGTCTTGGCCAGCTTTTTTAGGCACTTCTCCACGCTCCTTCATCTGAGGTAATATGCTCCCATTCTCTGGTTACCGCTACTGGATCTGGTGGTACCTGGTATAGTCTGCCGAACTTGATAGAATAAAGCTTGATGTTAACCCCGGCTATTTTCAGGTTATGGGTGGGGAATATTCTCGAGTCTGTGAAGGTCGGCATCCTATAGGAGAGCGCTTACCGAAGATTTGGAAGCAAGGTCAACTGACCTAGTCGCCACATCGTGCTGAGCATGATATAATGCTTGGAAAATCCTTCTTGGTGTTTGACATGGATAAACCTCAACACGTAGTCCAGTAGAACTGGGTCGTAGAATGGCCTATATCTATTGATATTCTGATGATATATGAAGAAGTTACCCAGGACCGAGAGCCCATGTTGTTCTCCACGAGATTGCACTGGTTTTCCTCTCTCAAGGAAGTATTTGTTCCTATTGATCGGTAGGGTCAAAATCCATTCTTAGTAGATGTCGGGAGCTTGAATTTAATTGGGATAATTGATATATGACGGCCGAAATATTTGCTGCTACGGGCGAAAGGAGGTTTGTGTGGAGGGATATCTGGATCTTGGTAAAAATAAGAGATTTATCTTAATAATTCAGGGAATTGGTATTGAACATTAAAATAAACCGAAGGGTTTAAATAGAATTGTGATCAAAGGAGAATAACTCTCACTGGTGTTCAAAGACGAGATAGATAAGACAACAAAGTATCAATCAACATCAACAAGATAGCCATTAGAGAGTATAAGAGTAACCACAAGGGCGGCGAGTAACCACGAGGGGTCGGCAACGTAGCGGCAATCAATTCTATTGGCTGCACTATTTGAAAAATATCGCGCTATCTGAATGTTTTTTTTTTTGATAAATCAATGAAAACTTTTTATTTAATTTCCATATATTACATGAAGTTAATGTCAATGGACTTAACATGACGAGATATAGGTCCTTGATAGATAGGCGTTCAATCGATATGCGTGTATCGTAGTTGTCGTGAATAGCATGTACGTGAAACCGATGTAATCTTTGTACTTATCGTAGGAGGGATGCTTTCAATAATGAAGACTCAATTTCTGATCAAGTGGACAGCAGTCACAAACTAAGAGTAAGTGCTGGTGGGGGAAGCGGGAGTCGAACCCACGCCGTTCTCATCGGCATACCAGGGATAGTCCACTACACTAACCCTCCCCCTCGCGCTTTCTGAATGTCTGTGACTGCCTTTGTGACTCCTCTGTACAAAAACTAATTTTCTCGTAACATTGTTGTCATAACTCGAGTCACATATCAAGCTATCCCAACGATATTCAAGCTCCGACATTAATTAGGAACTAGTTATAAACCAGTATTCATTAGCTTTATTAGTTAACAGGTTATATAGTTATTATATCTTATAGTATAAAAGGAACACTCTAATGAGAACTTCCAACATACACACCTTGTTCTTGAATAAACCTATAGTTTTACCTATGTTCCCCGAGTATCCCCTAGTTATATTGCTCTAGTCTATGACATTGTCACAAAGAGCTTCGGTAGCGCAGTTGGCAGCGCGTGAGTCTCATAATCTCAAGGTCGTGAGTTCGATCCTCACCCGGAGCATATTCTAAAAATTTTTTGGATACTTTTTAGAAAGTCATTTGGACAGCTCAAATAAAATGATTCAAATTATAACTTAAAAAATATTATAGTATTGGACCACAGTTTTAACAAAGTTTTGCAGGCACCATAACCATACACAAATTTTGTGACTATTTCAGAAAAAAATAAAATAATAATATTATTTCCCAGGAGCAATGATATCTAGATAAAAAAAAAGGATAAAAAAAATTTTTAAAAATTGAATATATTCTGTACAAACACTCAAGTTAGGTAAAAATAAAAAATAAAAAAAATTTAAAAGTATAAACTATGAAGTTAACATCTGCAGACTCTCCTTCCTTCACGCTTTAGCAGGTGCAGCAGGAGTTGGTACCACCGAAACAGGGAACCTCCTTCCACGGAACATGAAGAAGCTGGCAGCTGCACCAATGAGCGTCAATGCAAGAATCGCCTAACCAGAGGAAAACGTTGTTAAATCCTGTTATTCTCTATGTAAATTAGTTCTTGATTTTACCCCAAGCTCCGAATAAACACGCCAGTCCATACGATATACAATCACGTGGTTTGGATTGTCGTCAAGTAAATCCCACATGGAAATCCAGAGCCCCGCATTTATGAACATGTCCATCCCAACGATAAGGCACACTGCTCCTGTGATGGAAACCGCAAAGAGAATCACATACCACTCAATAAAGGCCATCAGAAAAATGCCCAGTACAACGAATGAAACAATAAAGAAATAACGGGCAATGTCCTAGTGGATAATGAGAAACACGTGGTAAGATAGGACTGAAGAATGTACTTTGTATTAAAATGTCACCAACATTGAGGATAATGTGATTCTCGGACCAGGACAAGATAAACATAGCCAGAGAAAAGCCACCCATACCTATCGTAAAGATGAAAACAAGTTTATATTATTAGCCAATCATTTGAACTTGAATAATGTTTGTTTACCGCCAATAAAGAACAATGCAAGCTTAAATAAGAAGATGAAAATCATCCCGCCGATGAACGCGAATATGAAGCATATGCACATGTACACGATAATGCGGTTCGCATATCCTTGGGCAGGTTCCGCATTTGTAAGTGCAATGAAACATATGAGGCTGAACACGAGAAAACCTATGAAGAAGAGAGCACCTCGAAGCGAATAAAACGTGCCGAAGAGTAGGAACAGACCGGTGAGAATCAAGATAGCGCCAATAAACCCACGTTCAGGAGTTATCCAAGGGCCGCTTGGAATTTCTATATAATAAAAGCATTTGATCAACAAAAAAGTTTTACGTCCAAATTCTCAATTCATTACCCCAAATTGGTTCATTGCTTCCTGGGCGCTTTACTGTCTCGGTCGGAGTCGCAGTCGCCGTTTTTGTAACTGTGGCTGTAGGCTTTGGCTTGTTCACGCAACATTCAGTATAGCAATCAGCGTAGCAATTGTTGCAATCGCATTTTGCACATTTGTCTTTCCCCTCATTATTCCAACGTTTTTCTAGCGAATTGCTTGTTGCAGTTGGCCGAGCGCAAACTAACGGAAGCGTGAGATTAAGAATAAGAAGAAGCAGCACGAAGTATGCAAATGAGCTCGAGCGGCGCCTTTCCATCATTTTTTATCAGATATCTCAATCTATTAAAATACGCGAAATAAAAAGGCAAAAGTGGAAAATATAACCACGCTATAAAGCAAAGCAAGAGTTAGTCAATCAGTAGTGATTTCACCTGGTAAATAAAGTATTGAGCGATCTCAGGTATATTTATTTAATTTATGATTCGCTAGTGCTGATTCTCTTGGAATAATTTAAGAATTATAATAGAAGAGATCCTTGAAGGTAACGGTTTTCTATTTTTTTTAGAAAAAAAAGAGAAAAAGAAAAAAAAAGCGATATCAAACATTCACAGTTTACGCGTTCTACTTTAAAAAATAAATCGTGCTAACCAGTCAGACGCTGTACTACATTGACGCGATTCCGGATTAGGAGCTTGCTTTTATTGTTTAATCTGTAATTAATCCTTCCAGAAGGAAATTTCACTAAAATAGCTAAAGTTGATATAGATCGATAAGTTTGATAAATGAGAAGAGATAGCACGTTTTATTTTTTTTATAAAAAGATTAATAACATGCTAAAAGTATCATCGAATTGCTTTAACCTCTTAAAAATGATAGTTTCTATGATATCCTACGCGCTAGCTATTTAAGAATGGTGGGGCTAAAAATAGTATTTCCAACTTTTAATTCACTACGCCCACTCTTGCGGGCTGCAGTTTATTTGCAGCAATGCTGAGTAGTTGGCATAGGTTTATCCTTTTTCCCTGTAAATCTATAAAATGCATCATTCGGAAATTGTTGATATAGAGCTTGGTTCATATATGTGGATTCGCAAAGTTTACTGTAAATGACATAAGGTTGGTAAGTACACAATTGCACGATTGCTAGATTTTATGAATACCGAAATATAGAGACATTTTAGGAATATTAAAAACTAAGACAAAAAGTATCAAATTTAAATACAATATCAAGAAAAAGTTATTCAAAAAGGATTAATCAAAGGGGAAAATTAAAGGGAAATCAAACCAAAAAAATAAAAATAAATACAGGTAAAACAACAACTGCAATATAGAGGACTAAAATATGTGGTGAGAAGTGATGCGTACTCATAAAATAAAGAGTATTCTTTTGGAAAGGGTGTGAAACAACACCCAAGTGTATTCAATCATCCATCTTCTACCACTACTACCTCCCCAAACTCTTTTCTCCAAAATTTCCTCTAACATCTCTGGAATCAGTGCATCAGTCAAAGCGCAATGTTTCGCGGTCACGTACTCATCAAAAGATTGGCTCTAATTTCAAAAATTTATAAATTTAGTTTTGCTCGCTTAACATACGCCTCTTTCGTCGACGAGTATTCCGTGCCTGCCCAAAATGAGCGCTAGTTGTCAATCCCCCTCCATTGCGCATCATTGTCATTCGCTTGTTTTCTTCTTCCTCCTCCTCATCATCGTCATCATCTTCATCATCCTCCTCTCGTTCCATCACGGCGCCTTCGTCTTCATCTTCGACTTCTTTCTGCTTAAATATTGACGTTCGTTCTCCATTTGAGGTGGTGTCAGATCCAACTCCAACCACACGAAGTCGCCCTAACCATGACTCTGCGCGCTGAATAGTGTCTCCGAAGATACCTGCTATTGATTGCAACATTTCGCGAGATTCTACTGCCAAATCAAGTACACGTTTTGCAGCCTCTTCGGGATCAGCAGCTGGGCGAATGGCATGGGTTGAGGGAGGTACGGGCGATGCCATTGGCCTAAGGCCCGGCGAAGAAGCTGGGGAAGATGTCGAAGAGCGGTCTGCTGTTTGATTCATTTGCGCCCACCGTAATGGCAAACTTAAAATAAAGCTTCGCACATTTCGCCTAGCTTGTTCCGGTAAAAAGTTTCCAGCATATCGCGAAACTACTTCTACTACACGGCGTAATACATTTACAACATCGCGTTTAGCGCGCGTAAGAGAAGACGCCATATCTGACTGGGTGAGAGCGGTTGTATTCGACGGATTTGTAATACGTGAAATATACGATCGGAGCAAAGCAATTTGATACTCGACCTGACCAATTGCATATTGCAACCATTCTAAACAATAGCGCAGTGACTTCATTCCCTCCTCGCTCACGATGGCTGCTCCTGCCCCTACAGATGTGCCCACTTCCATTGTAATTTGATGCCATCGACTACGAGGTTGCTGTTGGATAGTGGCAACTCTATATTTGGTATTGACACTCTCAGAATTGCCGCTATTGCCATTTTCTTCCCCATAAGTGCCCCGAGAATGAGAGATTCCACGCTTATTGTTTACTACTAAAATTGTATTTAATCTAAGTTAATTCGTACTAATATTTTTTTTAAATTAAAATTAGATACGTACGTTGAGAGTCCTCGTTTCTCGGCCGTCTTCTTCTCAATTCGGAAGAGGAATGATTGTTTAACGCATGTCCATTAATTTTCAATGTATGCGTTGAATCATCTTGGTCATTGGAAGTGGATGGATACTTTTTTTCCAGCTGAAAAATAAGAAAGAAGATTAGTTCGCATCAGTTTCATTCAAATAATATCTCCAGATTAATAGAGGTTACTTTGTCTAGTTGTCTACATGCGAACTCATCTAAAGAAGAAAGGTGTGGATTCAATCTACCGATAACGGGCCCAGCGAGGGTTCTTACACTGCTCTCCACCATTTCCGCTCCATAGCGTACGAGTCTTGAGTTGGCCTTGCTTGCTTCGTAAGTGCGTAGCGTTGTCGCAATCATTGGTATATTGGATATTCGAGCAATAAAATGCTCAGAGTCTGAAGTAGGGGGTTGATCTCCAGCAGTGCGCATAGAATCAAGTGCTTCTGCTGCAAGTGTTTCGTCATCGGGCGGCTGTTGATTCGAGTGAAGCTGGTTGTTGCAGAGCTCAGTAATGGACATTCGTGAGTTTCGACGGGTATCATCAGCTAGAGTTGCTTCATCTTTCATCTTGCTCATGGATTTTGTTGGGAAAAAAATTCGTGTGGCGTTATAAAAGTGGGAATTAAAGAAGAGTGCAATGAGAATAGTTAGTAACTTAGATATAAATGAGTAGTATAACAGACTATTAATATAGAAAAGACTCGTTAAAAGTTTAAAGAGAATTCAAATAGTATTGAGAAAGAATTTTGGAATCAAATCATTAATTCAAAATCTTCACAAGGAAAAAAGGGGTGGGGAAGAACAAAAAATCGTGTGTGACGTGAGCATGCGCTTGAAGAGAAGCCTAAATGTTTTTTTTTTGACATTTTTGTCCCAAATATGTCTCTAGAACAGACTTTCCTCCGTTACATCTCTAAGGATAATTGTAAGCGCTAATCTAAATTTTATACTTCATCGAATGCAAAATATATCTAAGCATCCCATATATTGTTGAGAGATTAGTAAACCGATGTGTCGCTTTGGTCGTGCTAAGATCGTTCTATATCAAAATAGCTTAACGATTTACGCTATTAATCGCTAATGACACTGAAATCGCATCGAATTACCTATTGGGGAAAAGCGCCTCGAAATGAGGTTCAAATAAGCTAATGCCTGGTAATTATACAAATTTTTGGACTGATGGATTCAACGGAACTTTGCCATACTGTCCTGAGATTGAGCCAGCAATGACTCGTTCCCTACCAGAAATGGTAGAATCCCTACAAAAAACCCGCCTGGTGAAAACCGCTAGAAAATGTATAGAAGCATGTAGAAAAGATGGAGAACGCTTGCGATTTCATTTAAATTTTCAACAAATTCACTATTGTATTCTCCTCTCCCATTATAAATATCATGAAAAGTAGGTGAAGAGTTGGTAAAACTTTAGGGATTCGCGAACGTTCTCCATCTATTCTACATGCTTCTATACGTTTTCTAGCAGATTTCACCTGGTGGGTTTTTTGTAGGGAGTTCTTAATCCTCGACTGCAAAGGAGGCAACTCAACTGCCAAGTATGATAGGTTTGACACGGGTGATTCAGGAACTTTAAGGCAGTTCAAGAATTTTTTGATCTACAGGTATTTGATACCCGACATCGCATGACTATATAGGATCTCAGAAGGCTGATAGCACTTGATTCTCTATAAGTTTGCTTACCTGGCAAGATGGAACGCAAACCGGAAGATTTGACTGTCTTATTACTGATGTGAAATCAGTCATCGGCTTCACTATGTCACGTAAGTATTGTTCTCCACGTGTGGAGCTACACGCAGTTATTCCTCAGCCAAGTTCATCCGAGTAATGTCAACATCTATTGGGGCTAATATAAGTAAAACACATTTGTTTGCTCAGGTAAAATGCAAATTTGGTTGCAAGGTCACTGTCCTTTTGTTATATCAGCTATGCAAGCAAGCGCCTTAACAGGCTACCGATTTTAATGCTTGACAATGATCATATCAGTGCTTTTTTTCCTTATGAAAGACTTTTCTACTTCCAACAATGAATAATTTGATTATTTGGATGAATTCATCAGATAAAACCAATATTGGAAAATCAGCACTAGCCAACACTCATGACGTTGAGTACTTCTGTGCTGTAAAACCTGATATTGGCATGTTCTCCTCGTTTGGATTACATAGTGCGGCTTTCCAGGATACCAGCACAAGATAGAAATGGCTGTACATTTTGCATGAGTACCTTCTCTAATGGAGCATTTAAAATAGTCGAATTTATAGAATTCCAACTTAGCATCTTTGAAATAGACGCATGTATATCCCGGTTTGTATAATAACCTATCCGCTCTCATATATAACCTTAGGATTTTCAATGTTAATTCTAATATATATAGATACTAGTGCCCCTTTGGCTATTGGAGAAATATTGGCTTTTACCTTCAATCTCAATGCAGTTAAAAATTTTGCGATACATACACCTTGTACTGTAGTTATAACAGAGGATTTGGATTGTAGTCTAACATGGGTAAACACAGGTTTGCACCGATCCTCTCACCCGGTTGATAGACTCTACTATCAAAAATTGGCGTGTGTCGGTCAGTTTCAAATCCCCTCTATTGGTACTTGTCTAAGGGGATTTTTTTTTGGGGGGGGGGTTATTGTTGTAAATTCATCGAAAAAGATGGTATAATATATATTTGTGAAATGTGTTCGAATCCCTACATAAATCATTTTTGCCGAATAACTCATGCTGACCAGGGCTATAAGCGTCGAGAACGTGCGGGCATTGGCCGGTATTGGTAGGAAATACTAAGTTGGTTTCAATTTGCTATATCTTCCCTCAGAATTTCTTAAGTGCAGCCATCATCTCTTACCATTGAAATTTACACAGGCAAATTTCACTTTTAATGAACATTATCCTCTTGCCATTTGAGAAGATTAATTGCAATTTTTATTGATGGACACTAGAATTGTCTTGATTCATTCGGTTGAATAAACAGATTGTACAAAGCTTAGCACGTAGCAAATTTTTGGCGTTGCAAAAAGTTTTTAGCTTTCAGTTGTTCTCCGCAATCAGTGCATAAGTAAAGCCAAAGTAAAACATTCAAGAAATAACAAGATCAATCGTATAATTAATAATCAGCCATTTCTATGGGCTCAGAATTAAAATAGGGAGGTCGGAACAAGTTGTATTGGGAAAGATTTACACCTAGGATTTTAGAGGCATCTTACAATATTGTGGCGATGGCTAATTAGAGTTATTGTACGCTGGAAACAGTCAAATCATATGAGTGGCTCGTAAATTACTCCCTCTTTGTATATATACCCATTGTTTGGAGAATTTCTTGCTTATAATCCGCAATTCATTCCTTGAGTATAATTTACCTACACTCATTATTTTCCATCTTCCTTATTTATTCTAACTTTTTGCAAAATGCAAAGCAATTCTCATTCTGATTACACTTATCCTCCACCTCCGCCTCAAACCCCTTCATCTCCATACTTGCAGCATCAACCTCCACAACAATACCAGTTCGCGTATCCTCCTCCTCCTCCCGCTGCTGGAGACAAAAACTACTACCAACAATCATACAGCCAACCCTCTCCCCAACCATATTACCAGCATCCACCTCCCCCCCCTCAAACAGTGATTTATGCTAATACCCCCACTTCTGACACCAATATTCCATTGATATTATTTATAGCAGTATGTGCTTGTGAGCTTGATCCCTTTTCTACTAGTGAGCTAACGCCCCAAAACATAGGGTTTTTGCTTTCCAATCCTGTGGCTTGTCGGTAGTTGTTATTTGAAAACACCTGGTAACCATTGAATTTCTATAATAATAATAGGTTTGCTTGTGTAAATGGGCATGTTTTAATTTGCCTTATCTTTGATCTCTCCTTTAGATCCAAATCAGCGTCTCTGGGCTCGCCTTTGCCTTGGCTTCTTTATCGTCTCTGTACTAATCAGCATCACCATTATAGTGGTGTTTTTCACCGTGTACGGTAGAGCTACTAGATGTCTCTCCTCCCGATATTACTGTTAGATTCTGCAAAGGACTTAAAGAATTATCTATGTGTGGTCTTCGAGGAATAGATTTCCTTACTAGTTGATCTCGGACGAATCATCAATGTAATGCTGAATAGCATCCGATTCGATATTTAAATCTTACATAATGCCGGATCAAATCTCTTTGGTTTTAATCCGTATTCGTGTTTATATGTTTATATTTTTATTGATTGCAAGCGTGGCTGGGTAGATATCATTTGAATCTAAGAATAAAGTTGTTTACGACTGGTTCACAAAGTTCCGAAGCACTCATGAGCTTTTAGTGATTTCTTAGATATACTAACAATACCGTCTCTGGCTTGGTGTGACAGAGAAGCTCCGTGGCTAGCACAGAACTCCTTTTATCCTCCTTGTCCTTGAACGCGTGGATAAAGAGCGTCCCTGTACGTCACTATGATACTGAGTAACAATTTCGCTAATGTGAGCACAAAATTTATTTGAAGGAATTAATCATGGAAACTCCTAAGGACTATTCTACGACCAGGGCTTTTCGCAAAAAGGCCTACGCTAGTCAGAGTGCTCCCCTTGGCGTATTTCTCGTTGGCATAGGAGTGCTATAGCCCAACTGAGCTCTGGCATTCAGCTATGTTTACCCTCTTTCAGACAAAACAAAGCCCCGTATGACGCGGCTGAGCCAGTGAAGTTTGAATCACCAGAAACTATACACCAAAACTCTATTAGCTCATTGACAAGAAAGTTGTTTGGCGCCGACTCCAAAACGGTGAGTACGTTGCAGCTCCGCTGGATCTTAAAAATAAAACAACTTTTATTTGACACTTTGTTCACCCTCTTTCTCTGTCCCTTATACCTTAGTCTGCCACCATGGTATCTATAACCAGGCCTAGAGTATTTAGCGTTGCCCTGCTCACGCTAATTCTGGTGCAATGTAGAGCCCATGCCCAGTCTCAAGAAGAGAAGAGAGTGCAACGCTGGGGTGATATGAGTGATATATGGGCTCGACCATACCGTGGTGAATTCCGTGTTTTTCGACGGCAGGTAACCTCTGATGCTGATGTCAGCACGACACATGAAGGAGCCTCAATTCCTCCCACCTCCTTGCCAGTCGAAAGTTCACCAAGCTCTAATGACTTAACAAGCTCGGTTGAGAAATCAACTGTATCCGCAACCAACACAATTGGTTCGAGTAGCACCTTGCATCCTTCGCGAAGAGATCCATTGCAGTCAAGCAGTATTTCTTCTACAAATGAAGAAGTTTCCTCTGCATCTCAAACTTCTCCACCCACTAAAGAAAACTCTAAAACGGAGAAGCCGTCTACATTTATACCGTCTGAACCATCCAAGCCTACCTCCTCTGACCCTTTGGTCACTTCAATTCCCTCAACGTCAAAACCGTCGACTGTTTCGCCTTTCCCAACTTCAATTCCGCCATCAACTTCAAATCCGCCATCGACTTCTCCTTCATCGACTAGCAATCCTCCTAGTACAACTGTGGATACGAGCACATCGAGTCCCTCTAAGACCTCAGTTACTTCCACTGAAAAGCCTGAGACTGCGACTCAAATTGTGACAAAAACCCAGACGAACAAGCCGGCTCCTGACCAGCCTGAAACTCCTGATGTGACGGTGGTAACCATTACTTCGGTGGATGGAACTCTGGTGACAATCACGGCTTCGCGTCCCGCCAACATCCAAGTTCCTACCCTGATCAATGAAGCGGCCTCCAATTTAAAATCCATAATTATATCGCTGGCAAGTGGGGTACTCGTAGCGACGATTGTAATGATCGTTTAACACCATCTTGCACGTCTATACTCACATGCATCCATATTTATATATTTATATTTTATTCACCCCGTTATATATTGTATCACCTGTGGAAACCACACCCATATAAATCACAATAAATATTCCTATATATGGCCTTACACAGATGTAATTACACTAAAGAAAGCTTTCGGCATTTATCTCTGAGCATATATATGATGCCAACCTACTCTAAGAACAAAATACGAACACATGCACCTCCCAAATACTATTTACCTATATTATATACTTAAGTACAGATTAAGTACTATAATTTTCATACAATACTTTAGATCAAGAATTCTCTCTTAATGCAAAGGCTTTAAAAAGAATACCTCCTATTATATATAATAGTGTTAGATAAACTCTAGACGTGCATAATTTCATGCCATTTTAGTTTCCTCTTAGATATCAATTTTCAGTACAGTCCAATAGATGATGGAGCAGATTACTGTATATTGTAAATTTGGTAATATCCAAAAAGTCACAGCTTCACCAACTTCGGATCAATTTCCATTATTAAATTATTATTATTCAATATATTCAGTACATATAATATTAAGTTGTAGTAATTCTTGTATCTATTAAGAGCCGTCAAGATAAATTAATTAGTAACGGACAGTCTTGGTGACGTAGATAGTGCATCTCTCGGTAACAGTGTTAGTTACTGTCTTAGGGGGAGGTGTAATTGTCACCGTCTTAGTAGTGGTGACCGGAGGTTGAGTGATTGTCACAGGAGGCTTAGTAACAGTGACAGGTGGGAGAGTAACGGTCACAGGGGGCTTGGTGATGGTGACCGGAGGAGCGGTAACGGTAACTGGAGGACGAGTGACGGTGACAGGAGGAAGAGTGACGGTAACTGGAGGACGGGTTACAGTGACAGGAGGGAGAGTGACGGTAACTGCAGGACGGGTAACGGTAACAGTGGGGGGAGTTACAGTGACAGGGGGGAGAGTCACGGTCACAGGAGGACGAGTCACGGTCACCACACTAGTCACGTAGGCAGGGGGGGCAGTGACGGTGACAGGGGGAAGAGTGACAATGGAGGAAACAGTCACTGGAGGGAGAGTCACTGTACCTTTGCAGCCGTAGATGTTCTGGTTCAAGCTTCCTGCACCAGGGCCGCTGTTGTTCGAGTTGTTAATGTTGTTTTCAGCAATTTGCTGATGCCCACCAACAGAGTTGTTACCACCGATGCCAATAGCACGCTTGTTGGGCGCAGCGGAGGTAGAGGCAATCAAACCGAGAGCAATGGCGACAAGGGAGAAAGAGGTCTTCATTTTTGTGATTAGTTGTGTTAAGGAGTGTTGATAGAGATAAGAAATGAATGTGTGTTGTTTTAAAGGAGTGTTGACCTAAGTGCTAAACTTAGAGAAATAGATCGTGAGTTGATGGTCAGATCAAATCGTAAAATGGGTGTATTTATATACTTTTAATTCACGCAGATTCTCGTGCTGAAAAAAGAGAATAAATCCCTTCAATTCGCCACAAGAGTGTGTAGACACGTTTTACTTTTGCCGGTTCAAATTTGCCCAGATCTCTCCCTATATCTGGCAGGAGACAATGTTTTTCCCACCAAATCTCCCATTTTCTTCGATATGTTTGATTTATCTGAATACCTAATAAGTATGTAATAAACCGTGTGCTTTTCTGCATGCTAAAGCGATTCCTAATGCTGGTTTAAGACCTTATACAATCCTATCAATTCTATTGCTAAAGGCAATTCGCCATTTAGATTTTTAAGGGGTTTCATGTCATCTGAATTATTTCTCCGATACACCATTGTTATGCTCTCCGCGAGATTGAAGCTTCGATCCAAAACGCCCTCGGCAAACATATTCATTGTTTGAAACGTAGATTTTAAGTAATATAGAATTGAACAATTCTCATAGCGACTTAACAGAGTGAAAACCCAACTCTTTCTTATGAAACTCTGCGATCACTTAGTTTACTCCAATAGAAAATCTCCCAAGAAAAAACCCGAATGGGAGGGAAAGAGGCAGTTTGTAAAATGGCTTCCGAAAGTTTTTGAAAATTGTCTTGGCCTTGATGGGCCACGATAACTCTGGGATGAATAGATAGGATCTCAGATATACTCGGAAAATGGAAGCAGCTTAGATAAGCCTGGTCCACAATGCTTATATTCTCTAAATGGAGTAGAGATCTCCCAATACTTAGCTTCAACTGATTGCACAACCAGCAAAAGATTCGGCAATATGTTCTCCTGAGTTCCATCCTATTTTTACATAATGTGGTCCATGCTCGAATAGTTGGAATGAGAGTGCTTCGATTCAATTAGTATTAGATATACAGATTAATAGACCAAAGGAATCAGTCCTTTGGTGGCCGAACAATCTATTAATAGGCCATGATTTGACCAGCGGTTTCGTTTTCGGCTGTTTTGAGCAGTTTCAATATACTAAACTAAGGTTCCTCAACCTCTTAATTCAAATCCCCATACCGTCTTATATTACACTTTATCTATCCGCAGATGAAGACTCCTTCAAAGCTGCGCTTTGAAATCAGTAAGATAGTAATATTCAGGTAATCAACTCCACAAGGCGATGGTGTAGGGAGCATACGCGTGAGATGGTTAGACGCATAGTGAATCATAGATAGATTGTGAGTTATTTTAGTTCTTTGTTAAAAAAGAGCATAAAATAGAAATATATTATTCTATATTATGCTCAAAAAATTTTTTTTAAATATAGGTACTGTTTATCGACGCATATATTAAAAACATATCGGCAATTCCTGTAATAGCGAGTACTAGTCGAAAGGGCGAAAGTAAATATTTGTATATTAATATAAAAGTGAAGAAGCAGATTTATTCGTATAACAAAAAAAGAAATAAAAGGCAAAATGTAAGGACAGACGTGAAGAGGAGATGTAATTATTTTGACAGTTTGAAATGTTAGGCTTCGAGTAAATGCACAACTTCTTCCCAAATTTTCTTACTCTCTTTGTAAAATTCAACTCGGCTTTCCGCATAGGCAACCAACATCCCTTGCACTTCGTGCAACTTAGTCTCCATGAAGAGCTCGTATTCCTTCGTCACCTCATTCGAAAATGCTACACTCACATCGTTACTTGATTCCACCGCCTCTTGCAGCTCGGCTATCCGCTGGTTAAGGCGCGTAAGTCGTTCTTCACGGGCCTTATCTTGATCCACACCTTTGAACTCATCCATCTTATCGCGAATGTATGTAGATAATCCGCCCGACGAGCGTCCTGTTTGGAGTAGACGATCGCGTTCCTGGATGCTGGTATGGAGATATTCCGTCAGTTGCTCAAAATCCAACTGTTTTTCATCGCGCAACTTGAGGACATTTTTGATTGCATAGCAGTAAGCGAGGTAGTCATGGAGTTGTGATAAATAGTTGGAATCACCGACTTTTGTCTGGTAAAATATTATGATTAAATACTTAATGGAGAGAGTTTTGGTTATCATAGTCGCAAATACTCTACCATGTTTTTCAGTGAATTGGCATGCTGTTGTAGTGCGTTAGAAAAGTTCGTTAGCGGCTCCGTGATATCTCCTTCCAGTTGACTGAGCTGGAGAGTTGAATTACTGAAATCCAAATAGTCTTGCTCCATATCTTTCAAGTAAAACAAAGAAAACTCGATTAATAAACGAGGTAATTGTGAAATCTAAAGTCGTCTTACCAGATTGGCGTCGAAAAATTCGCTGGTGCACTCGCTCCACTGCTTGTATATTTTCTACCAGTTTGTCAATCACCTCCCGCATAGCCACAAAGCGTTCATCTGGTTTTCGAATACGCGTAAAGGCATTTAATAGGGCATCACCTAAATTTTCTAGCACGCTTTCTCTCTTATGTTTTGAGGTGGCTTCAGCGCTGAAGTCGCTAGCTTCGAGGAAGAGTCGAAGATGATCAGTACGCTGGAGGACAGGGTGGCGTGATATACGTTCCAAAAATCGTTGCAAGCTGTAGCAGCGAATTATATTAACAATGATAATAACAATAAGTGAATACAAAATTAGTTACCTTGCTCTACGACGCTCCAAAAATTCAGAACTAAATCTATCTCCTGTCAAATATTCTGAAATGGGGATGAGCTAATGGAGCACAAACTATGAAGACAGTCCATATATATATACATACCCATACGGTGTTTTTCTGGTAGAGGAGGGATGACAATTGCGGGGAATTCGCGGGAAAGCAAGGAGTAGAGGGTTACAAAGTCTTGGAATCGTCGTCGCACAGTGGTTGTGCCTTGTGAAAACCACTCAAGCGTGGTCTAATAGTATAAAATGTATTAATTATAGCAAAAAATAAAAAAAGGCAGATCAGAATAGAGTTTTACCTTTGTTGTAATCTGGTAAGAAACATATGTATCTTTTGTCCCATCCTGCTCTTTACGGGGATCTGTAACGGCAATTATCATGGGACGTACTGGGGGTCTTCTTTTATTAGCATTATTTGATGTAGCTCCAACTGCTGCTGAGGACTGAATAGTCGCGCTACTTGTTGAAGCTTCTCCCAAATTTGCCCTTGGCTCCTTTTCAACGCCGATACCCGAAGAAGGTTGAGCACTAAAATTTTCATGAGTGGAGTGAGCATGATGGGAAAGGATTTCAGTGTCTGTGTGGATGGACTATTGAATAATTTGAGCGAACTGGGCCACATCAAAGCAAATGATCAAAGACTTACTGCGAACATAGAATCATCTCCTCCATTTAGGTTCAAATTGAAAGCAGCTTCATTTAGTGAAGAAAGCGGCCCCGCTTCATCACTCGCAATTGGTTTATGCGCGGCATCGGCTATAGCACCTGTGTCCCAGCTTATAGAACTATACTCTTCATTATCCATCATAATCAATTTTCAATGATCAACTTTAGCCAAGTCTTGGGTTTTTCATTGCTGCGCGTCAAAGAAATGATCAGATATAGCCAAATTTAGATTACCGAATCGATAGAATAGGCATATAATTTCCGGCTATGTTGAAAAAACGATCGCTACAAAAACGGCGATTTCAATAGCGTGAAAACAATGATATATTTTTGCCGAGGCCCTGCTAAAGGATATGATAGGATAGACCATTGCTTGCACTCCATTGCAGCACCAATGATGGGTCTACTTTGCGAACAGTTCCGGAGCCTCTTCAGTGAGAGTAGGTCTAGAATTATGAGTTTCGTCTCGTTAAATAGTGTAGATTTGAATGCAATGCACGGATAACAAAGTTAATTTGGTCTAGAGAACAGGTATTCCCCAACACCGGTTTTTTTTAATTCCATATATTCGAATCAAGAGCCTGGTGGAACGATGCTTTAAATTGAAATAGAGGTGTTTGTTGAGTTAATTGTCAATACTAGCTGCCTGTCCTTTTCGCCTCGAACTCCAAGGCATCATTTCGCGCTATGAAAGTTAAGCAATCTCGGTCGATTATGTTTGCCCCTGCCCTGGCCGCTGCTGCGGTTTCAGCTACCACGGTGGCATATTATAACTTAATCAGTCCTGTCTCCCTCCATCACCACGAACACCCTGCAGACATAGAGATCACAGATCCTAGGTCGGGCACAATCTCCCGTAAATCATTAGTCGATTACGTGCTCGAAGAATGTCCGTCACTCAGCTCAGCATTCCACTCGACACCTTTTTTGTTCAATGGACATCTTCAAACGATTTTTGCAGCTCTTAACTCGCGAGGCTCCAAAACTATCAATCTTAAATATGATAGGTAAGATTTCTTCGCACTTGTTTGCCCATCCTACACTCACACTACTGTGTTTCAAACAGGGAAATACTGAATATGCCCGATGGTGGCCAGGTAATATTTTTCTAAATTATGTAAAATAGCGAGGATTAGTAATATATGTACTTCCCTATTAATAGGTCTCTCTCGATTGGTCCCATCCGGATAGTGCGGAAGATAGCACCCCCCTGCTTATGGTCCTTCATGGTGTTTCTGGAGGATCCGGCGAGAGCTATGTGATGGAGCTTGTCAGCAAACTTATCAAACCTCCTTACAACTATCGCACAGTTGTTTTTAATTATAGAGGCTGTGCACGTACTGAGCTGCTTACCCCACAGCTTTATAACGCAGGATGGACGGGTGATCTTGAGCTTGTGGTTGCGCATGTGCAGAAGTTGTACCCAAAGGCTCCCTTAATGGCTATTGGATATTCGTTAGGTGCGAATTTGCTAGTAAAATATTTGGGAGAACTTGGAGATAAAGCTCCTTTTGTGGCCGGCATATCAGTTGCGAATCCTTTCGATTTATTCACGTAATACACCGAAAATCAGTTATTGTATCGCCCGTAGGATAAATTTACATTCCTTTCTCTATAGCTCAAGCCGTAACCTCAATCACTCTTTCATGGGCAAACACTTCTATTCTCCCGTAATGAGTTCCAACCTTGTCCGTAATGTCAAGCGCTTTAAGAATATACTTGGCCAACACACAGGTGGCCTGGATGTCGAGCTAATTCTCAAGGCACGCAGCCTCCATGAATTTGATTCCCTCTGTACTAGCAAGGCATTCGGCTACTCCACGGCGGACGAGTACTATAGACTAAATAGCAGTGTCCTATTTTTACCCAAGGTGCGAGTGCCTTTGCTATGTTTAAACGCTCAAGATGACCCAGTTGCACCTGAAATCGCATACGCAGAATGTAAGAGCAACCCATACGTAATTTTGGCCACTACAAAACTAGGGGGGCACATTGGGTGGTATACTGGTATTGCAAACCCGAAGCGGTGGTGTACGGATCCTTTAGCTGAATTCTGCCAGGCTATGTTTCAGGTAATGAGCACTCTATGTTTTTATAATATACGGCAGCAATATTCTAATTCTAATTCCTTTTAGACGTCAAAACACATGACTACACAATCCTAAAGTCTCTTACAGCCTATGATACAGATAATCACCTAATTTTTCTTCCTAATAGACTTTTATTGTGCTTTTAAATTCAAAGCTTTTGAATGTCTTTTTGAATACAAACGAAGTTTTCCATAGAATTAATCGTATTAGAGAATATCTAGAAGTCGAGTGTATAGTAAGGTAGAGATTGGTATAGCTAATTTCCATCTGAAATGAACTCCAGGTTTAGTGGGCGCTTTTAGTAACATTAAAAAGAGTATAATTGCAAGACATTTATAAATTGGGTATCTGTTATGAAAGAGATATCTAAATGAAAATATGAGAATAATCTCACTTGAGCTTCTTAGTGCTTGCCAAATAGAACTTCAAGGCCATTATGTGCGACAGCTTATCCCTTTAAACATGTATCAATTTTTATTCCATATATTTCAACCAAATCTCAAATCTGGCAGCAGGGTTTCATCATATCTCTCAAGAAGCATCAATGGTTGCGCCTAAGCACCAAATAAAATTTACCAGCTGTGGGTCTCGAAGGGTGACCATTAACCGACTATGCGGCATTAACCTAACAACCCAGCCAACCAAAGCAAGCATGGGGCATGGTCCTCCGCGCAACCTTTTATAAAGAATCGGCTGCATTAGATGCTATATTCTGCCTTTGTTGGAATCAGGTGTTGGGCTTTTCTAGCAGGGCACTGTAATAAAATTTTAAAACTCCGGTACTCGAATTTTGTCACATTGGAGGGTAAAATTTCATTCTAGCTTTAGTACAAGAGATTTCTCACCAGAACGCATCATCGTCATGGCAGCCAATTCAAAACTTCTCAATCTGTACCTAACTTCTTTACACCGCCGTCCTCTGCGCACCAAAGCATTGACAGCTGGAACGCTTGCCGGCCTTCAAGAATTGGCTGCTCAACAGCTCTCGGGTACCTCCAAAGGAAATCCCGTTGACAAACGTGTTCTGCAAATGACGGCATACGGTAAGTCTAAATACATTCGTGTTCGATTCTCGAATGCTCTATTCGTTTCAAGACCTCTTGAGTGAAGTTTGTGAGCAAATGATATAGCATCAAAAACCGTCTATTCTCATTTGCAAAGTATATATATTTTTTAAATCCTATATATACCTTCTCGATAGGTCTTTTCATCAGCGGTCCGCTGGGTCACTATCTTTTCGATCTTTTGAATCGTGTTTTTGCTGGACGAACTGGAATTTCAGCTAAGATTCTCCAGATTCTCGCTGTGAATCTAATTCTATCTCCAATTCAAAACTCTGGTATATTTGCGCTAATTCTAGTGTTAATATAGTTATGTTCACAAACCATCTGTTGGAATAGTTTATTTAGCTGCCATGGCTATTATATCTGGTGCCCGTACCTGGGCGCAAGTAAGAACGGCAGTGAAGAAAGGCCTTTTACCAATGATGAAAATCTCATGGGTGATTTCTCCAGCTTGCATTGCTTTCGCTCAAGGATTTTTGCCGCCACAGTTCTGGGTAGTGTAGATTGTTTTGTGTAGTAGCATTTTAGGTCATCCTAACTTCTTAACTCTGATACTAGGTTCCATTCTTCAACTTGGTTGGATTTAGTGAGTTTGCTTTTATACACAAGTTGATATTTCTGAACTAATTGCTCCCATCCCCTTTTTTTGGATAGTCTTTGGAACATATATTAATACCATGACTAAGAAGAGGAGGCTTGACCAACAAAAACAGCGCAAAGACGAATAGCTGAAGCTTGTTTTTTGTCCTATATATTGCTTTTTTATGATCTTGCTACCATAATATATAAAGAGTAGGATACAGGCCGAGTATGGCCACGAATACAGTCCATAAAAATGCGTTATTATTTATAAAATTTGGGGAATAAGATAAAGGCAGAGTAAAGGAGGATAGCTTATTCAAATTCGAGTCTATTTAAACAAAATAAAGATGAGAAAATGGTTTTACTTTTTGCTGGGCTTTAGATGATGTGAAGTCATCTTGCGGCCCTTTTTATGGTCTTCCAAGCTTCTGCCCAATCGACTCTGCGGGCCTAGTGTAGGATCCACAATGAAATTCCATAGGACTCTAATCCATGACGTGTGATATGCAAGCGTGTCGTAGTACTCGGGCGCGAGCTGGCGTACATTGGGAAGACGGGACCACGGTATTTTGGTAAAGTCGTGATGCTCGTTATGATAGCCAATGTTCAAGAAGAACCAATTGAGACCACCATAATAGCTGTAGGTCTCCTGGCCATCGTCGAAAGTGTAGTGTTCCTGGATGAAGTGAGCAGCAGCAGGATGCAAGCTATAGCCCATCCATAAACTTAGGAAGAGATAGAGTAATCCACGCAGCCCACAGTATCTGAATACCAAATAGTCCGTCGCCACCGTGAACAGGAGATTTATGACTTCCCATTTTTGCGGCACTTTTTGCTGTACTGCCCCGCGCACAACATACATGACAGGATATATAAGCACCCATAACAACTTGAATAGTGCATTCCCACGAATCAAAAACCGCTCCCACTCAAGCGGTAAGTCGGGATCCCGTCCTATAACACCCTGAAAGGTGTGATGTTCTAGATGATATCGCCGAAAAGACATGGCGATAGGAACAGGTAGTCCAATATTGGCAATAAGGCCCATTACCCGGTTCAGTAATGGAGAAGGACCCACAAGGCCATGCGTAACTTCGTGGATAAGTACACCATACAGGCCAGTGAAAAATCCTCCAACAAAATACGCAACAAATAACATCGTCCAATGCCAGTTTACAAGGATTCTTCCGAACAAGTAAGCAATGGCAATCTGGACAGCAGCAGCCAGAATCGTAATAGGGATGGTGCGCCATTCGTACCCATAGAGCTTTTCTATTTCAGGATGAGATTGAAGTATAGTTGATTTTCGTTTGAAGTGTGGTTCGTCCAGATCATCAACGGCAATATCCTCATCAATATAGGGAATGGAGCGCATCCAGTCGCCAAGATAGAGTGGATGACGACGGTCATTTTCACCCGATGTGGCTTCAAGGTACGCTTGCCGCGTTTCAGTATTTGGTGGCATGGTAAAATGGGTTAGAAACGGTATAAAGAGAGAATGGTAAAGTGATATCTCGAGATATAAGGATATCGAAATATACTTCTATAAATCAACAGCTAAAATAAAGGATATATTTACTGATATAGGGAGTATATAGTAGTTAAAAATAGCATAAAGAAATGAAGGGAAAAATCACACTCAGCATTTTATTCTTTATAGTTTGATGCTTCAGTACTTGCTTCCTTAACTCATCCATCAATTGTTTGCAAAATTATTCGAGTCCGAACTCAAAATTTAAAAATTCGTTCGGTATCACACGATTTCGATTTTTTTGTTTTAAGGCGCAGCGTTGAGGGCAGTTTGTTAGACATAATTGTCTTCCATCCATAGTCTTGACGACTCTCCCTCTTCATCCATCCGTCGAAAAGCAAATAACAAGTGAAATGGTAAAGTGATTGAAATGGATGAATACAATATCCGAGGATATAGTGCTGATGTCTTTCTAATACGATTAGGCCAAGCGCACAAAGAAAGTCGGAGTCACGGGCAAGTACGGCACTCGCTATGGTGCTTCACTTCGTAAGCAGATTAAGAAGATGGAAATCACCCAGCACGCCAAATACACCTGTGCTTTCTGTGGAAAGGTAATTATTTTAGCTTAGCTATTAGGAGCACATGTTACTTTATAATGGATCTTGAAATGTTGGAATTCAATTGGTCAATGTTCGATCTGGATTATGATGATCTAATTTTGATCGTTTATATAGGATACTGTGAAGCGTGAAGCTGTTGGCATCTGGAAGTGCCGTGCATGCCGCAAGTCTATCGCTGGTGGTGCTTGGACCGTATCGTATGTGTCTATAAATTCAACTGCTATTCTAGCTGATCTCTAATTTTTTTTTTCATTATCTACTCAGGACGACCGCCGCAGCGACTGTTCGCAGTACTATCCGCCGTCTTCGCGAGTTGCAGGAATCGTAAATTTTACATTCTCCTACTACTCTCCAAGAAATAAATAAAGCCAACTTCATAAATTTAAATATAACGGGTGCTCTTATGTGCAATATTTTTTCGTTGATATCATATTAGCATACTTTACTTTTTATAACGTGTCTCATTTCAAAAGTATTGGAAATAATTTTTAATTACATTTTAAAAGAATGCAAAATTCACATCTTCATTTGGTTCTTACTCTCCAGCTCGGCCCTATTATCAAATATGATCGCTATATGAAGGACTAGAAATAAAATAAACTAAGAGTCAATTCCTTACCGAAGTTGTTTAGAAAAATCATCCTCTATATCATCATCGTCCCAATTATCTTCCCATAAGTTTGCTTCCTGGCTCTCATTCTCCGCTTCATTCCAATCTATTAAGAAAATAAGGTTAGTACATTTTATAGAAATAGGATCAGCTGCGAGATCAGTTGAATTTGTGTATTATCTCAATTTCACCACTTAAAATCAAATTGTATCATTCAATAAACTCAGGTATATATGTAATTCCGGGGAGAGATCCCAGCTCGGACTCACGTATCAAAAGTCATTCTAATTAGAGAAATTATTCACCTTCAGTGGCAAACTCTTCGAACTCGTCATCCTCTTCTAATACTCCTAGTTGTGGTGGAGGCTGATTTTGTGGTGTTTTATTTTCCTCTTGCGATGTTGTCTGATGAGTGTTTGAAGACATGTTTAGTTTAACACTAGTTCTGATGAAAAGCTACGATCAAAATGGAGGAGGGTACGCGTCAAATAGATAAATGTTCGGACGTCATTTTTGAGGCTTATGTATACGTCATTGCATAGGAGACTTAAGAAACATTCGCACTCCTCTCTTTTATACCTATGCGCGATCTTATTTAACTATTGATGCTGTGCAATGAGAATTTCTTAGTAAAATCGTAGAGATCTTAATATACAATATCACTGCGATTCAATAATATCTCGTCGCATCAAAATTGTTGCACCGCAAGTCTAGTCCGCCATGAGCGGTGAGTTACCCTCCTACTATTTTCACAACGAGCCAAAACGTAAGAATAAAATTCATGCATTAATAATTTTCTACGGATCCAAGACTCTATGTTTTCGTTTTGAAACCCCATTTAATAAATTTTTGCATGATCTTTTTCAAATACCAGTGGCGCCGCAGGAAATGACTGGCGATCAGGATTTGCTAAAAAAATATGACCTCTTGACCATGTACAGCAAATACGTGAAGCAAGCTAATGGAGATACTCAAAATGCAGAAGACGAAACGTATTTTCCTTACGTGAAAGATCTTCCAGGTATTGAATCTTCTCTCTTGACATTTTGTACTTGCACGTGTAAAATAAACGCGTGTATATATGTTTGTTGATTAAATTCTTGCTCTAGGAAAAATGGAGACAAAAAAGGATAATTATATCTTTAGCCTTATTAATGGACCGGAGATATCAGTATCTGATATTACCACTTTCGACAAAACCACTTTGGAGGAGGCATTTACACTTCGTCGTGGTCCTATCACAGGGGTCAGGGTTTTTTTTCCATCTGTCCTCTGCGCATCATTCTTATAATTTTCCCATTATAGTTTGATGGAAGTTTATTAGGTGTGGACGACGACTTCTCCGGTACTCCGGCCGCTCTAAGCGCTGCTGGGAGTGATGAACATAATGGTACAGGAGGTTGAATTATTCTATTCAATATTATTTAGGCAAATAATTTACTAACCGATTATCCTTTTAACCACAGATGGTGAAAAGAAACATAAAAAGAAGGTCGGTATCGAAATTTTAATGCCTATTAGATCAAAGATATTTAAATGATTTTTCAATTCTTTTTGCAGAAGAAAAAACGGAAACATGAAAATGAATATGAAGACGGAGAGCATGGAGAGCATAGAAAGAAAAAGAAGCGGAAGAGGGTAAGCATGATAAAATGTTGTTGATGGCTATCGACTAAGTAAAAGTTTATTGCAGGATAAGGAGCGTGAAGAGCGATATCTCGCCCATGAGGAACAAACAGTAATTATCGACTGAGTTAATAATTGAAAATGGGTACACTTCTCTACGTGCAATTTCTCTATTTTAACCATTAACAATTAGTAGTTTATATTCTATTTATGCGGCAAGTTATAGACTTTAAAACGATTCATCTCTCCACTCTTTAAAATCTTCTGAAATTTGTGAATGAATAAACTTGCTTCGAAGTTTGCATGTTTTTTTTCTTTAACTAGAAATAAAAATGTATTTAATACTAAAAAGCATGTTGCAAAAAGGAGATATAAATTGAAGTTAGAAATAACCGAGAAAAATGAGATTGGAGATGAAATGCGTATTGAAATGAAAATGTCTAATAATAAAGGCAAATTATCCCATAGGCTTGGAGCGCGTTGTATCATAAGCACGAATAATCTGGGTCTGTCCAGAATCATTTTGAGCAAAAGCGAACCCACGGTTGCGTTTAAGACGTTGGATGCGCCGGACTTTACTAACTACTTGACGGAATCGGTCCATTCTAGGGCGATAATCTGGTATGTTATAGCACTGGATCTCCTGGACATAGTGATAGGCAACAGGTCGATACTGTCGTTTTAGATACTTCCATACGTAATCGCGTATAATGGCAAGGATCGGTACAGCAATAATGTATAAATAAAAGTAGATTGAGGTGAATAATTTCACAAGAACGCCATCATATTCATGAGAGAGGTTGATCTTGGGAGCGAGAAACGCGAACAAGGGTAAAAATATCAGATATATGACGAAAGAAAGAGGAATGGAGAGCGCCCCCCATTTGTTCCACGTGCTATTCATTAGAAAAATCATTAGAATTAAATAAAGCTCATTGGAAAAAAAAATATTAATTACTCTAGAATCAGGGAGGCTTTCAACAGAATCGTTAATAGCACCGCAGTGAACATCGTTGTGCCCACATACCAATGTCCGCCAATATACCCACTCTGACCCAAGATAATATCATCGTTAAAGGAAAGGTATCCGCAGAAGAAGAGTATAAGAGAGTGGAATAGCGCATTTGCAAGCCAGCCCCAAAATCGTTTTTGGTTGAAAAACTCGTTGGTAAGACCTAGCGTGTACATTTGGTGATATTTGTCGAGCATCTTCGCGCTTACGAATTGTTCAAAGAGCCCAATTACGAAAGGGGGAAGAATGGTGAAAAATACGTTGAAAGAAGCAAGCGTCCATGATTCATAGAGCGTTTGACCCGAGAAGCCATTGAAGATCGCATACCAGAACTGAGTCAGATAAAGTGCAACATTCTTATAAAAATAGAAAAATATCATTTTGCTCATTCGATGATAACTCCATGCCCCGTGTACCAGCAAAAGCTTCTTTAAATAACGGAATTGTGCAATCGAGAAATCGGCAGAGCGCGCAGCTTGCAGACCTTCCACTCCACTGATGCCGATGCCTACATGGGCTGCTTGAATCATACTGACATCGTTGGCTCCGTCTCCAATAGCCAATAGGACCGCTTTTACATATTTCTTCACCAGTTTTACGACGAGTGCCTTCTGGAGAGGCGATACTCTACAACAAATCACTGCTTTGCATAGTACAGCGAGGCTGAGGAATACTTTCTCAACGTCCTTCTCCAGTGCATAGGTTAGAGCTTTGCCATCAATCACCACTGCCAAAGGCTTAAATTTATACCGATGTTAATAGAAATAATATTTATAAATGCGAAGAAAAATTGCTAACCTCGAGCTCCTCGCCTCGCTTCATGATCGCACTAATTTCAGCATATTTCTTTTCTAAGTATGCCTTTACTTCCGAATGAGAGTTCTCATTGCACACAATGAGTGACATCTCATCCGTAAGTAATTTACAACTGTAGCCAATATTAATCGCCGTTTCCTGTCGATCTCCCGTCAAAACCCAGATTTTTACTCCTGCTTCATGCAACGTATGAATGGTTTCCGGAACACCATCTTGAAGTTTGTCTTCAATTGCCGTTGCTCCGAGTAAGAACATATCTTTTTCGATTAGTTCCGCTGCCTTATCCAATTCATCTTGTCGATTAGTTAGGGTTGTGGCTGCATTATCATAAATCTTGGACCATTTGCTGTATTCTTCTTCAGAGATATTACGCATTGCAATGCAAAGAGTGCGGAGGCCTTCTGTTGCAAATAACTGTATTGATGATGTGTCAGACCCAGACATTTTCAGCAGAGTTATTGTCTCACATACCTCAAGATGAGCAAGCGTGGCCTCAACAAATGGATTCTCTTTGGATAAACGCTCGAGGATTACAGTGTCAGCGCCTTTGCAGTATAGCTTAATACTGCCATCTGGACATCGAATAACTGCTGACATACGTTTCCTTGTACTATTAAACTCGCAAATATTCAATATCTCAAACTCTGATTCTTGACCGTTAATTGTCACGTTGATGGAGTTCGGACGTCGAGTCTAGAGCAAAATATCGGGAATTAACATAATCTATTTCAAAAGAGTTGGATGTAATATTGAAAATACTAACTGTAAACCTATATCCTAGACCTGCTGCACCTTTCACCAGAGCCTCTTCATCTGGGGAGGAGGCCTGATATATTATCTCTGATAATTGAGATGAAATTAATAGGATCATGTGGACCAATGTGATTATATTTACTTACTACTCTCTCCAGTTTCTTTATCTGTTTTAAGCTCGGGAATAACTGTATGGCAAGAAGACAGAAGTGTAAGAAATTCCTTGATAACATCGGCCGTAGAGTGCGAGGTGCTATTCTCTTTTAGCTGATCAAAAGAATATTTGTCTTGGCTGCCTTCTTCAACCACCTCTGTATAGCATATACCACCAATTGAACATTCGCGAAACAACATTTGGTTGCAAGTGAGGGTTCCAGTTTTATCGGAAAAAATATATTCAACCTGGCCCAGCTCTTCGATAAGGCTGCTGGATCGTGCAACAGCAGGAGTGTCAGTTTTATCGTAATATATATCCAGATCGGCATCAATGAGCTTGGATAACCAGAATTTAACAATTTCCATGGTAACCATCAAACTATTTTTGTATATTAACATTAGCAAGGTTGAATTTCAGAGTTCTATCAAATCCGGTTTTACATACCTGATAGGGATAAAACTGTTGAATAAGATAATAAACGTCAGAATATTCATCCCGAACTCGGATCCTTTATTTGCATTTTGCAGGCCAAGGTATGTAATTCGCTCAGCCTCTCGTATCTAAAAAAAATGGGATTGGTTAATTTATGATGGTTTGAGAAACAAAATATACTTACATTAAAAATTAGATTTCCAGTTGAGGCAATCAAACTCATTCCGAAGAGAATAAAGAAAAGATAAAGTATATTTCTATTCGTCATCTTGGTGATGTTGGACTGCTTCATCGGTTTTTTGCTAGGAGATGAAGACATTTTAATATGTAAATCGAGCCCAATATACAAATATATAGACAACTCACTGCGAATTCAGCATCAATTTGGTTTCATGTCCTGTGAACACCACAACGCCATAAATCCAGCCGGTGTTGCGCAGTTGCGCACCTCGAAGTAATATTTGAGTTGGATCAAGGGGATAATCTTTTGTTTGCCCAGTTGTCTCGTCTGTCAACGAAATTGTACCTTCGTAGTTATAGAGTCTGTTGTTCGGCAGTTCGGACTTAATGACCCCTTTTTGGATAAAAATAAATAAGTAAATTGCAAGACAAAAGTCTAGTAGAATACCCAAAATTACCCTCCAACCGGCTAATTTCCTGTGGGGACGTGAATTTAGCGGTCTGGGTAAGAGCCTGCTTTATCTTTAGATTGACCTCACTAAAGAATTCCATTAGAGCTTTGTGCACGATTATTAATATTACATTATTTACCCATCTAGATTGGATGTCTCGCAGTAACAAAGACCTTGAGGCTCGCTACTGCTCAAAAGAATTAGATCTGCGGGAAAAAACTCTCCATCGACTAGGCGAACGATGTCTCCAACCCTCAGATCTTTCCATTGTCTTTCCAAAAACTCGCCATGATTCAGCACTTTCACCTTGCGAGCATTTGTTTCAGCGTCAGATCTGTGCACTTGCTATATTTTTGTAGCTATTATATCAACTCATTCTTGATTCAAATATGAAAAAGATAACTTACAACATCCTCTATTATTTCTTTTATTGCGGTTGCAGTCAACACGATCGCAAGCGGCAAAATTGTAGCAAGATTAGAAGTAGGTGAAATACCAGGAATTTGCTGGGATTGGAATCATATTAATAGATTGGAAAAAATTTCATATCAGCGAAAACTTACTTACCTGAATACAAGAAATAATAAGGAAGAAGACGTTGGCTGTTTTTGAAAATTCGGCCATAAGGAACTTGGGCAAGAATGAATACCAAGTGTATTTTGCCATGAAGACTTTGTTATGCAAAAACTTCTGCTGCATATTCAAATCCATGTTGTTGAGATAAATTACACGGGATTTTGGTTCTTGTTTTCCGATTTGAAGGGTAGTTCGACGCTTTTGGGGGTGATTTTTCTCTTGCATTTTCTCCGATTCTGTTGATCCATCCTCCAGCTCTTTTGACTGTATAAGTTGTATTCCATCAGATAGATTGCTCATGATGAAAAGCTTCTACCGAAAATAACGAGCTGATTTTGTATAATCTGAAGAAGCGGGTGAAGCAGTGGATATGGGCGTAGATGTGGATGTGGATGCGAGTGTGGATGCTGAATTGAGTATCTTAATCTCTAGCAGTATAAAGGAATTCTGTTAAATTTAAAGGAGAGAGATGATATAAGTTCTAAAAAAAAAAACCGAACAGTAAAAATGGATAATACCAAGACATTGTAGCACAGAAGTTATCAAAATTCTTTAAATGTTAAATAAGTAAGTGTTCGAGAAAGAAAAGAATGTTGCGGGTAGTTTTCCCTCCACATCCAAGTTAACTTGTGTTCTTGTTAAAAGTTTCAGAGAACCCTAATTATTCAAATACATATATCTACAGTAAGTAAAATGGGTCAAAAGCATAGTCGTAAGCAACGAATTGGTAGTGATGCTGAGGTTGAGAGTCTTGCATCAGATACACACTGTAGGTGCTTGCGTTTATTAATACTTCGATCGATTCAATTTTTCTAATTACGCCTAATCACATAGTTACTACTCAAGAAATCCAAAATCTGAAGGATACATTCAGACAAACAGCTGGACGAAGTACTGAATCTTTGAATGAGGAGCTGTTCAAAAAGGTCCCTATACATATTTATTCAATCGACCTCGATTTAATTTTCACACTCTAAAATACTAGACACTTCACAGAGTAATTCGGCCCAATTCACCAAAAGATGACGTATTTTTAGAACGACTATTCAAAGCTTTTGATGTGGATAATAATAAGGAAATTGATTTTCGAGAATTTGTAGACGGGCTTAGTGCCTTTATGAAAGGAACCTCTGAGGAGAAGCTGGAATGTATGCATTTTAATTCTAGGTCAACTAAGATTATTTTTAAAGTATTTTATGTATTTAATAGTGAGTTTCAAGCTTTATGATATGAACCAAGATGGCCTTGTCACACAAGAAGAAATGATTGATGTGATGAAAAAATTGGTAAGGCACAATCTGGATGTACTTTCGAAGTAATATTTAATGTTTATTTTTAGGCATCTGTACTATCTACTGAGGATCAATCCATGAACATTACTCAGGCAGTTGCTAGATTATTTGAAGATGTAGACCTAAATGGTGATGGAAGACTGGTATGTGTCTATACAATTTCATCGAAACTGAGCATAAATACATATACTTTAATTAAGACTCTCGAGGAGTTCAAACTCTCTGCTATGAAAGAGCCGCTAGTCATCGATTATCTCACAGGTAGAATCATAACCTATAATCTATTGCACCTATAACTAAATTATTATATTCTATTATTAAGGCTGGTTATCCGAGCACAAAACATTACTGAGCTAATAGTTTTCTCTCTTTTCATTTATTTGATACCTTAGGAGTTGCTCCTGAATGTTCGATATATATTTCCTTCACTTCAAACTAATTCTATTTGCTTCATTACTAAACTTAAAACATTATTAATCTTCATGTTCTCTCAAATGATGTCTTCATTTCGGACGTATACTTAGGCAACTTTCAATAACCAATAAAATATTTAACTAAAAAATTCAACCAAATGCCGTGTCACTGTCTCTGGATGCGTGACAACTATGATATGACCAGCTTCCGGTAGTGTAATTAGTTGAGCATGTTTAATCCGGCTAGTCAACTTCTCTGCACCGCTGTAGGGTACCGTTTGATCCTTATCTCCCTATTTTCACATGAATTGAGTTTTTGTATTGAAATTTAAATATTAAATCTATACCCAGATAGCTAGTACGGGCACCCTCGGAATTTTACCCAAAGCGGCATAAGCATCTTCAAGGCCTACAAGCGGAAAATGACAAACACTAGAGAAGAAGGATCGCAAGTAGCCAGTGTGATAGCGTAGCTGATAGAGCATAATTTCTGATAATAAGCGCATCAATTCTGACACTTGTGCCATATCCTCTCCCTCACCAACAGCCAGGAAACCAGGAGTGAGCTCTTTTCGAACTCGCGAAAGAATCGCATCCTCGATGTAGTTCTAGTGCGTAATTTGTTTTTTTTAAAAAAAAAATGCATTTTACAATAAAACTTCACTAACATCTCTAATAGATCACCTTACCTTAACAGCAGATATACCATTTAGAATGAGTAGTGTGGAGTTTACAAGCGATGATTTGACCAGTTTGCCTAGAAGAGGTACCTCGGAATCCTTTTAAAATACATGTGTTTGAGAACGAAAGTTGCAATTGGAGTAGTAGTGTTTATACACACCGCCATCAAACCTGCTGGTGCAAGGAGAGCAATTCGATCCACCATATCAGGGAAATGTTGAGCAAATGAGGCGGCAATACCACCGCCCTTATTGAGAAATTAAAAATAATTAACACCATGGTTAAAAATCACCAATATTCCGCTTACCATAGATAGACCGACAATATTGACATTATGAGTCCATCCGATTTTATGAAGTAGCATAAAAAGTTGATTCACGAAGAGTGCCTCATCATTGGGTACTATTTTTAATTGAAGAAATATGTCAAATTAAAAATATTATGCCAAAGCGAGATTTAATAGAGCACCTTTAGGGGCATCGCTATAGCCTCTTCCGAACAAATCTATTTAACAAGCCAGTTGTTATGTGATATCGATAATCGGCAACCATAAAAAAGGCTAACCCACTTACCATAAGTCAGCACGCGAAAGCCATTTTTTGCAAGTTCATGCCCCACGAGTTTATATATTGCCGCTGGGATCGAAATTCCGTGCACAAGAACAATCTACAAGCAACATATAAATGAGAATTACTTCCTATTTACTTCTTATTAATATTATAACCTTCTTTCCATCTTCTGGGCCGAAGAGCCAATATTTCGTTGATCCATTTGGAATTGAGACATAATCTCCTCCTGGAAATATGTCCTCCGGATATCCGACTTTGTCTCCATTTAGAGGTTTAGCATAGCGAAGGGATGATGCCAACGGCTCACGCTTATTGAGTAAGGACATTACAAGAATGGGAACGCCAAGAAAAATAAGAGGAGCAATCAATTGATAAGTCATTGCTTTTATGCTATTGCAGCTATTTATTAATTACACCACCCCTGATACTATTTTAGATATAAAAATGATAAGCCTCAACTTTGGTGGCAATTATAAACTTTAATTTAGCGCTCACTGAGGCTGTTCAGGTTCGATTTTGAAATGTGAACAATTACTATGACTAATAGACAAGTCAGACAACCATGTGTTGCTTGGCCCTTACATTCCAAAGGGCTATTAATGGTTGGCTATTCGCAGTATTGCGGCTCACTTACTCGATCGAAGTAAAATATTGAAGTCTATATGCCTATGGATCAGCATGCAGACCTCGGGGGAAGGAAATAGCAATGAGCTCGACTGGAAACCAAACCGAATAGGCAATTTAAAAGTGTATTCGGAGATGCTACTTTTCCAATCATTGTTTAGATTTCTCAGTTATTGGGAGAATTGGACAAGTCAACCTTAGCAAGTTGAAATGTACCATGTAATTAAAGTAATCGAAGAATTCGGATTTGCGATCATGTCAACGCTCTCATAAAGAACTAGAATTGATAGTGGAACATGTCGAATATTTGAAAATATTTGAGTTTGTACAAGAGATGTTGCCATACTTCCCGTCAAAGTAGAATTAGAATGGGCCATTTAAGGGTTCTTAGGTCCTTCTGTTACATTGGGATTATCTCGCAAGGACTTATTAAGTTTCTCGCAGCTGAGCAAATGTCTCTCTGGGTAGGAATATTCATCAACATATGTGAATGCTTGCAGCAAGGATTATTTGCGGACAGAGCGATAGATAAGTATATATTTCAAAGGCCAATCCAAATCAGCATTAAACTATGAGGGAATCATAAAAGTCTCACATTTCCAGATCCAATACTTTGGCTATTTGGCAGAGACTTAGGATTATATAACAAATGAAATTATAAGACCAACAGTTAAAGATATCGCATCGGAATAGAAACAAAAATAAGAAGCATAGGTGCTTTATCCAATTTGCAAATAAGCATTTTTATATCCCTAGTTGCTCAGCGTCTATCTCTAATACTTTAACCTTTTCATGTTAAAACCACGAAGTGTTCTGGTTGAAAATTTAAGCACAGTGTTTTCAGGAAAAGAGTCAAATCATGGTGGAGACATGGAATGATTGCTCACATTTCCCCGTGTTAAATCTTCGCAAGCTATGGACGAGTATTTTTAATTCACAAAGTGGAGATTTGATACATCATCACGCCAGAACCCAACGTAGTTGGAATATCACAACACGGCTTCACAAATGGAAAAGCTCTTAAAATAATTAGGGGTCACTCGACATGTTATAATCTTTATTATTTAAAATTGTAAACATGAGAGTATTTGCAAAAACAACATTATAAAGAAATGGATTGGCTTAAGAAATGAAGAAGGGTTAAATACTTTCATATATAAATCACATCTCTATCTTCCTCGGTTAATAATGCTATCATAGTGAAAAGGGTCATGAAACGGTATTGTGCAAATGTTACTCAAATTAAACGACTCACCCGATCCAGACTTCTTCTTAAGTTTGGGTATGCGACCGGGCGATGCTCGCCCATTCATTCTCTTTCGTTTCTTTTCCCCATAAGTTCCGTCCGAGTGATCACTTACATGATCATCTGCCTGACTAGCTGGAGTAAAAGGGGACGAAGAGCCGCGGTCAGCTAGACGGCGGCTTGCAACACGACTGCTTGCTCTACCAGCAAGCCCCAAACATTTTTCAAGGTGTGGGGCATATCGTGTCGATGGATATGGCTTTTGGCATCGAACACACTCATATGTCGGGATATTGGTAGCTTGCAGACTATTTCCAAAGATGTCCACGCCAATTTTTTGCACTATTGAGAGCAGCATTAATCATATTCATGCTGAATTTGCTTATATAGAATCTACTCACCATAAGAGCGGCACCTTAGAAAAAAATAGTAAAAAAGCATTAAATGAACAAATTAATATATAAACACATTTTATTAAATTTGGATTATTAAAAATTGTATCGTACCTGGTTCTACATATCTGACATAATGAGTTAGACAATTTCATTTCTCGATGTGCTTCAAACAG
The DNA here is from genome assembly GCF_041956535.1 of Calcarisporiella thermophila. Classification (NCBI taxonomy): domain Eukaryota; kingdom Fungi; phylum Calcarisporiellomycota; class Calcarisporiellomycetes; order Calcarisporiellales; family Calcarisporiellaceae; genus Calcarisporiella; species Calcarisporiella thermophila. The sequence continues at coordinate 291,452 of NW_027192216.1, forward strand.
AGTTGATAATGTGCACTCGTCTATCAAATCATTTAAAATCGATAATGCCTAGATGTAGTGTGATCGCTTATTGAATAACCACTTGAAGTTTGTGTCAAAATGTAAACTTACTAGCGAATCTTCAGCGCTTGAGGACATGTCGCTATCTTCCAATATCGACTCAAGAGCGCTCTCATCTATTATCCCAACATCGGTGCCATGTTCCCGAGTTAATTTCTCAAAGACTCTTCAATAAAATACATAATTAGTAATTTAGTATCAATCTCTACAAGCTAAATTACATACGACTCATTATTCTCCGTCATCACTTCTCTGAGAAGACTGAAGTTAATTTTTCTCCCAAGAGTGACTGACATCTCCATTCAATGTGACTTGGAGGCTGAGTTAAACTAACAAAATACAGACGAAAAAAGCTGAGTTGGTGCAGATATTGTATGCGAGCAATACGAGAAAAGGAACAACTAGAAAGCATGCAGTGGGCATTTCATTAACGAAATGTAATATATTCATCACTTAAGATAAAACGAAATAAATATTTCCACACATTATACAAAATTTTATAAGCAATAAATTAAATGGCTGGAAAATACCATAAGAAATGAAAGAGCGTTCCATTAAGATAAAATAGTTTGATACTTATTAAGAAAAAAAAAACACTATTTATCGGCTTGATATGTTATACTAGGTAATATTAACTTCATCACCAGGTGTCAGTCTCGAGTTCGTATTTAAAATGATTCATACATAGCCCAGATAGATTTAGTTTTAGATGGAGATATATTTCAAGAAGATATCGGAAACTTTCACAAAAGCTCAAGATATAACAAGAAATCAAAAATTAAGGAAATGTGAATTTACAATGAGACGACACATGCTTTTGGTTGTATCAGCTTTAGAAATGCTCCTTGTGCAGTACAAACTGCACTGCCTTATCGCAAGCTTCTTTACACTCGCGTTTTAGCTGGCGGGCTAGTGCCGGTGGGCCACAATAGTATACACCCACTTTCACCTTGGAGCCCTGATGTAGTCCAGGGAGATAATTTCCTGATGCAATTGCCACTTTCATATGCCGGAAGGTTAGGGCGAAATTAGGTCGGCCATAATGTGTCCGTGATTCCAGGTCGGTCACCGGATCTTGAGGTAAAGAAACATCGTTGATCATAAGATTATAGACTGTCTCTTCTGGCAATTTTCCAGTGAGATAGATGTGAATGCCAAGAAACTTGAGGTAGAAGGTCGCCTCCTCTACATGCCGCAATAATTGTTGGAACCATTCAAATGCCTAAATGAGTAATAAATGAGTCAGATAAAATAGAATTGACTTCGTTTAAGAAGCAATAACATACACTTGTGTCTCGGCAGATCCAAAAGAATTCAACACGTTGTAGCTTGAAAGACTGGCCCTTTTGATGGCGAATCCAGATATGCTTGAGGATTGAGGCAAAAGGTGTGACACCAATACCTGTACCAATGAGTATGGCAACCTCATTGTCGAACACGTCCTCTGAGGGTGCGCCAAATGGTCCGTCGATACGTATTTGCGGAAGGGAGAGTGCTCCAGGTCTCAGTGCTAGTACCTCTTCACTTCCTTTAAAGACCGTCTGATATCCAAGGCGTTCTGCAAGTTTCCGAGTCCAGTCACCGGCTTGACGGATGTGCACAGATATGTAGTCTTCATCAGGCGAGGAGGTAATTGTAAAAGGATGCCACTCGAAATAAGATACTTCGGGTACATTCAAAAACATGTACTGTCCAACTTTGTAGCGCATGCTTGGTTTTTTCATTTGCAGTTCAATCACGTTTCCAGGATGAGCAACGACTTTGGAGATGTAAGTCTCACGTCGGCTACGCACCAGACGTATTACTCTTTCAATAACATAGAGGGAGTAGCTGACGATAATAAATTGCCATGAATTATACCCGCGGCATTCTCCAGTACCCGTTTTGACGAAGCAGCCATAACCATGGAGCATTGCAAGCAGCAAGAAAAAGAAGGCAAGATGATGAGTATACCAGAAAGACTCGAAGCTGGTACGGCGGATTTCGGGCGTTGCGGTGGTATATATGAGCAGCATGCAGAGTAACATCAAATGGCCAGTCGTGCCTCCCCAGGTAGAATAATGGATGCTAAGAGCAGGGAGCCTTCGCAGGACAGCATCAAGAGTGTAAAAATTTATGTAATGTGCAGTAACGTGGATACTCGTGAAGAATAGCATTGTCCAAGCAGTAACTTTGTGAAGCCAGATGTTTTCGTCAAGATCCACGAAGCGTTTTAGGCGAGTCCAGCGCAGCATTCGAAGCAGATTACGGCATACAGGCAGTAAAATGAACGCAAGATCAAAAGCTAGGGCAAGACCAGCTCCCCGAGAAGTCCACACAGAAAAGCCAATATCATTTAGTTGTTGCAATTCCGAATCGAGCTTCTGCTTGAAGAAGCCATATACGAATAGGCCGCCGTGGATAACAAACCAGATGAAGTAAAACAGATATGTGCGAAGCGTCCAATCGCTAATTCTTATCATATTTCCAGGTGTATATGTGTTCAACACAAATACGAATAAAATAGAGAACAGATCGTGCGTTCCAGCGCAGATAAAAAAAGAGAAGGAAGAATACAGGGGGGCGAGAGGGAAAGCGTGATGCAAAGGATGAATAGAGAGTGAAGGTGTTACTTGTATGCGCAAAATAATATGTCTATGACCAGTCATTTTCATGGGTTATTTTGTGTGACAGTGCTGTTTGACTACTAAAATTCCGAGGAGAAGGTTCAGCCAAAAATCAATCCGCAGCAACTTGATGCTTCCCTCGGCAGATATTCACTCTGACATCTCTGCCCAGGCTGTTCTCATCTCTTCGGCCGAATCATTAACATAGCAGATTGTTCCAAAAAGCCAAAAACAAACCTAATGCCTCAGCCCTTCAGTAAAATCCAGGTTATCAGTATTATCCCGGCCATTGCTTAACCGCATCAGTGATAACAAGCCGAAATATTAGCAACAAGCCAGCTTGACTTTAAGAAAGCCGTGAATCACAAGAGAGCATGGTTCATCTATGATTCAACTTTATCAGAACAATGTTCTACCGCTCTTACGGGGACAATCATAGCGAACAAAATGACTATATGAAAAATGCAACAATGCATAGAAATCATGAGTTGTTACATTAGCTCCCCCCAGAATGTTGGTCTCTGCTATCCTGTAGTTTATCGTGACAGTGCACTGAATAATCGATCTGAAACTCTTCATATAGGAAGCTTTATGACACCTTGTTTCTATAACTTAGTTGAGGAGATTAAAATATTGCTTCTATGCGAATGGTTTCCTTATATATCCGAAACGCATTAATAATTAATTTTAATAATTTTTAATCTTTCTGGCAGTATATTCGTGTTCCTCTTCTATTCGTTCTACACTATAAGCAATTATTATCCTTCTTTTCCCTTGCCAAAATTCGGGATGATAATGTTGAAATCAGCCATTTTAGCACTTACACCATTTACCCTCCTGGGACTCGTTCTGTGTCAAAGCAATGTTGTGGATTTGAATCCATCCAACTTTGATAAGGTGATTAATTATCAACACAATTTTCCGATCTAAAATTTATAATGTTCTCCCCTCTAGGTCATTGATGGATCAAAACATGCCTTGGTCGAATTTTATGCTCCGTGGTGTGGACATTGCAAGGTAAATTGGTGGAAGAAATCCTACACCACTACTAAATAAGCCGCTTTATTAATTTCCAATTTTTCGCTCTAATTTTTTTAGAATCTTGCTCCGGTAAAGAAGCTTCTACTCTGAAGATTGGACTTTATTGTCATGTTAATTCATTTATTTTTATTTAGACCTATGAGGAACTTGCTGATGCGTTCTCTTATGCTAAAGATCGTGTTATTATCGCAAAAGTCAACGCGGATGAACATCGCGATTTGGGGCAGAAATTTGATGTTTCCGGTTTCCCTACATTAAAATGGTTCCCTAAGAGCACCAACAAGCCAGAAGATTATAACAAAGGACGCGATCTCGATTCTCTTGCCGCATTTGTTAAGGAAAAATCAGGTAGAGTAGTTTGTCATATATCATTAACTATCATAACTTAGATAATTCTTTTAATAAGGCGTTGCCCCTCGTATCAAAAAACAGCCTTCTGCTGTCACCGTTCTCTCTACATCTGACTTTGATGAAGTTGCTCTGGATAAAAATAAGGGTGTGTTAGTAGAGTTCTATGCCCCGTGGTGTGGTCACTGCAAGAACTTGGCCCCTATTTACGAGAAAGTGGCGCAAGATTTTTCTACTGAGTTGGATTGTGTTGTTGCTAATGTTGACGCGACACAGAATGAGAGTCTCGCGGAAAAGTAAGAGCTGATTTTGTAGTATTCTTTTGTTTGGCCGATCTAACGTTATGATATAGATATGGAGTTACTGGCTATCCAACTATCAAGTTTTTCCCTAAGGGTGATGACAAGAAGCCGATTGACTATGATCGTTCTCGCTCACAAAAAGATTTTGTTGATTTTTTGAACGAACATTGTGGTACCCATCGCGTGGTTGGCGGTAATCTCAATGTGGAGGTAAAATAAACCCGTACATTTGCCCTAAGGTTTTATTCTTCCGTCTCTTTTAATTTATTGTTCGCGACTGTTGCTTGTAGGCGGGTAAGATCCCCGAGCTGGATAGTATTGCTTCCCAGTTCATTCGTGCTTCTTCCAGTGAGCGATCACCCATTGTTAACAAAGCTGAGGAACAAGTGTCTGCATTGGACCAAAAGCTCCAGCCTCAAGCGCGCTACTACATGAAAGTGATGGAGAAAATTGTGAAGGATGAAGAGTACCCAACCAAAGAATTGGCACGTTTAGGACGACTTCTTTCTTCCGGTTCGCTAAGCCGCTCAAAGGCTGATGAGCTTACAATCCGCAAAAATATTCTTTCTAGCTTTATTAAGGATTCGAAACAAAAGGAGGGGCATGAGGAATTGTAAGCAATAATTTTACGTGTGATAACGTGTTGCTAAAGGGTACAATGGAATATTTTGATTGCGTTAACCCGCCTATTGCTTTTCACAATAAATCTCGCATATAAAAATTATATAATCAATGTTGCTATCGCGCTGTATGTTTTGATTTATACTGTGACACTAGATTCTGAATTAGTCGGCTACACAAATCGAGCGGAGTCATGAGACACACCCTTTCTCTCCTTCTTCTACCCACTCACTTGCTCTGCAATAATCTCATAATTCTGCACACATTTATCAATTCTTATTGAATCTTCCAGGATAAACGGTATATATGACTCGTAGGACTGCGAAAAAAGCCACTATCGTGGGGGATAATGAGAAAGAGCCGAAAACAGAACCAGAAAAGAAAAAAACGACAACAGAAGTAGCGAGTGTCATTGAAAAAAAGGGAAATCGAGAAAGCAAAGAGAAGACCATAAAATCAAAAGGACCAGACACAAAAAAAGTTCACCTAAAGTTGATTCAAAAAAGCAAGAAGCATCTAAGAATCCTTCGCATCCTCCCTATAAAACAATGATAATTGCCGCAATCACGAACTTGAAAGAGCGCATGGGGTAAGCTTCACAATACGTTGTTTTTTCACTGTCCTTGCTGAAAGTGTTTACATTCTTTTGGATAGATCTTCGCGCTATGCAATCAAAAAATATATACATCAGAACTACGGGGTAGATGACACGAAGGTGGTAGATTCGCAAATAAATATAGCGATAAAACGGGGGGTTGAAGCAGGGCTATTTGCGCAGCCAAAGGGGCCGTCTGGAACGGTTAAACTCGTAAAGAAGGAAAGGCCAGTCAAAAAGGAGTCTGCTGCAGCTACTAAGAAGCAGGAGAAAAGGAAGGCAAGAAAGGAAACGAAGCAGCCTTCAGCAATTAAAGCTGCAGATAAGAAGCGTTCAAAAAAGAGTAATCAGAAACAAAAAACCGCTGCTTTAAAGGATACTAAGTAACCATAGTATTTTATAACTCTTTCTGTCACCATCAAGAGGTATCCTTTACCAATATATCAGTCTTCTATCAGTGTTCAATAATCTAGGGTCTGACTATGATTGGGGAATTCGAGTTTTATTCATCCAATAAAAGCTATTTTCTAGTCTATAAATGTATTGATTATTGTATAATAGTTGATATACAGCAAAGTAACATAATCATAGGAATCGAAGCAAACAAGATATCAAAGTCTTTCGTGTTTAAATATACAGAGCAAAAAGTAGAGCCAAAATAGAGATTATTTTCTTTAAAAAAAATTTAGAGAATAGCGGGGGAACTCGTGGGAGAAAGAGGTCGTTTGAAAAGGCGAGCCTTCAACTCCGTAAACAATTGTTTTCGCTCGGCATTCGCACCTGCCATCACCGATGCATTCTCCTGAGCACGGCGAACTAGGTAGGGCATTACTTCCGCAATAGCTCCGAAAGGCACATATTTATACACCGAGTAGCCGTTTTGGCCAAGAGTGTATGAAATCTGATCACACATCCCCATCAATTGTCCAAACATCACGATACCGGACTTAGGAGAAATTCCATAATGCTCCATGGATGCTGTGGTCCTTACTACCGAAGAAGCATTGTGGGATGCAACCATAAATGCAGCAGGCGAGTCTGTGACACTCGTGGCATGGGCTTCTCCAATACGGTTCAGCAGGAAGTCCACGCCCGCATTGAATGAGGCATGGGTCGCTTCTAGATTCGGCTGGATTGGGTCCGAAAGACCAAGCTCGGAAGCACGCTTCCGTTCCGAAACCATGTATGCGCCTCGTACCAATTTGGCTCCAAAAATGAAGCCATCGCGCTGAGAGCGCTCATAGTCAGCTTTCAGTTTAGAAAGGCCCTCGCGCAGATACATTTGATACGTATTGAATACCGTCGGCCCATGTGGATCACCAATGCAGTTGTAGCGTTGCTCCAAATTAATTGCTACATGATCGATCAAGTCCTGGAAGTAGGTTTGTTCCGCATCAATCATAAGGCGCACGTTGTTAGCTTTCGCGAGCTCACAAAGAGACGTCAAGCGCTGAACCATGCGGTCATAGTCATCAAGGTCGGCGGTGTCAAGGCGACCCTTGAAGTACTCGCGGGCTACAGAGTTGTCGAGCGAGAGAGTGCGCGTGAAGTCGACCCAGTCAACGCGCCCATCACCATTCTTATCAGCGTGGCGGAAGAGAGCTTCAGACAGTGATTTGTCAGGAATGAGGCTGGAAAACTCGCTCTGACCGATTGTTCCTTCGCGATCCGATTGAGCAAAGAAAGACAATTTGCATGAAGCAAGGACAGAAGAGAGATTAAGTAAGACCTGAGGAGAAGTCATGGCTGTGACCTTGACAGCAGCAAAACTATTAGGTTGTGCAGATGCCGTTTGAATACAACCCAAGGTCAGCTCAGTGATTCTATCAGCATGACCGTTCCATTTGGCACGGGAGTCTTCGTCACCTTTTGATACAGAAGAACTACCGCCAATATCAGCCTCCACAGAGAGATCCAAAATTGACCCTATGCCTGACTGCTTAAGCCTCTCCATCGTGTTAATACAGTCACTAGCAGTTTCGCCACCACAAAACTGCTTGAAGAAAGTGTTGCGCACAAACCAGTGAGTCACAGGATTGAGACCAATACGGTCTGAGAGATGGAGTAAACTAGGAGCAGTCTCCACAAGCCAGTTAAATGCACACAGTTGGTATACAAGCAATGAGAGAAAAATTTCTCCTGTAGATTTACCCTGCAAACTCGAATTAGTTTGATTGAAAATTCCCTGTGAGACTGCTTCGGCTGAAGAGCCATATAGGGTATCTTCCGGAACAATAGATGGCTGTCGGCCCTGAAGATAAAAAGCGGAAGCAGATGCAACACCTGCAGCCCAAGCGGTGTCGCGGACAAAGGGTGCTTGGTTAGAAGCCGTAGAGGAAAGACCTGCAGACGTAGGCTGAGCGGGAGATGAAGGAGTATTGGCAGTGACATGGCGAGGATGTTGCGAGATCAGAGTGGAAGAAGCATTGGTGTTCGCTGTGGGAGGAGAACCATTGGGATCCGACTTTTGGTGCATAGGATGAGTGGAGGAGCGCCTGGAGAAAGCCTTGGTGATAGGCCGGTGACTCGGGCGAGCAACCATGCGATGAGAAAGTGGAATGCGCAACATTGCTACAAATTGACAAAGGCTAGAGAGTAACGAAGAGCAAAACAAACGGAAAGAAAGACAACTTAGAAATCAGGAGAATTTTTATTTGTTCTATTTATTTTTAATTTCTGTGGCACCGATTTTCAATTGGTTAGCTCACCGCAAACTTTGATGTTGAGTGACATGTACCAAGTGTATTTCTCACGATCATTCTTCGGGATATTGTCTTAGCCGAAATAGGCCAGTCCCTTGAAAAGGTTGGATCGGGTTGGAGCGGGTGACAAATATCCCTGAGCGGCAGTCCGATGGAATCTCGGACATATATACCAAGGATGGTGCAATGCAGAATCTTAATGAATTGAACTCTGGATTCCATGCCGGTGCGCATTGTATCCTGCCATACTTCTTCGCGCCCTAACCGCGCCATAATTGAGGCAAAGCCATTGAATAATAGTGAGCCATAAAGATTAGTGCTATGGCTTGCTTCACGTTCTAATCTGTTATATTTCTGTGGCCATAGACAAGGAAACATGCTTATTGGGACCAATCTCCAGGCTAGCATATTTCCCCCCTCCCTTTGGAACGGGCGACAGCAGTTCGTGCACTAGTCAAGAGCCACCGGAGAGATCAGTAGTAGCTATCCAGTCAACAAGTTATATGTAGAGTGATACAAATAGTATCAATTACCAGAGTAAAATAAGAAAATGTGAATATAATATCTGAAACTGAACTGTGCTTTTCCATTAGAGTAAGAAGAATCTACTGCCCCCGTACATTTATTGGAAAACTTGGCCCTATGCATAGGGGCTTTATTATGCCATATCGCATAATAAAGTCCCGTTCTTGCTACTGCTATCATCTTACTCTTTGGTATTTCAAAGCCATAGAGTGGTAATACAGGGGAGAATCAGAGATGAACAAAACTATTAGTATTTAATGGGTGTTAATAATAAATTATTTGAGGTGATGCTCTCCATGAACGTACGATATGCTCTTGCAAATACAACATAATGTGGCTCACATTATATGTATGACAATTGTGGCTTGGATATTGGACTCCAGAAAGTACGAGTCGCGAGTTGTAAAAGTGATTAGAAGAAAAAAAAACATGGCAGATTCGCTACGCAGGTTAGATCGTCCTAGGAGGAGTGCAATTCTCCCTGAAAAAGTAAATACTGGACTAGGTTTGATGAATTTTGAACAGTTCTAATTTACGTTTTAAAATACTATTCAATCCCATAAAATGAAAGAAATGGAAATCTGATATACTCTGCTGTCGCTGCCAAGAATCAAAATCGGATGATATATTAATTTGCCACGAGTGCTTACGAGGCTGTATGCTACTGTCTACTATTGAAAATATAAGGGTTTTTGTTGAGGAATCTAAATGCACATGTTGTATTTTTTTGTAGTTCATCCTACTTGCTATGACCTCTCTTCAGAGATCGCAGAGATTGCTAATAGCTACGACTGGCAATGTAGCGATTGCAAGAGTTGCGAGTATTGTAAAGAAAAAGGAGATGAAGTAATAAGTTAAATTCTCACATATAACCTTTGATTATATTAATTCATCACTTTCTGTCAGAGCCTTCTAATGTTTTGTGATCGATGTGATCGGGGCTGCCATACGTATTGCGTTGATCCACCCCTAGAGCATATACCTGAAGGTCAATTCTTTTTTTGGTATACTCCATCATCCTCTGATCGAATTTCTATATAGGAAGTTGGCATTGTCCCCTCTGTGAAACGCATAAAGACGATATTAAACTTAGTAATGCATCCTCACGCAATGTTGATTCTACTCCTACTGGCACACCGTCCAAACGGAGCATAATCGGAAATGCAACAGACCCACTTCTGAAGCGTCCACGCGGAAGGCCCCGCAAACGGCTGATTTTAACAGATGATGAAGAAGAGCGAATTAAAGAAGTTAACGGCATTGCCGCAGCATTTAATCGAGGAAAATCAACTGAAGCGAAAGGTCATGATAGGAGGCAAACTGCTGGTAATAATGGCTCAATTACTGGCGATTCAAGTTCAGTATATAGCAAGAATAGTGGAGATATTGATGATAACTCAACACACTCTGTACGTCGGCCAACTCGCCGCCTCCTTCGCCGAAGTGATGCTACACCAGGAAAACAGAATAATGTCTTCGAATTTATGCCAGGATCGGGAAAACAAACGCCAAAGATAAAATTAACTGTTTCTAAAGGAAGCACGCGAAAGTCAGACCCATCGCACTCGCTCTCCGTCAATAAAAAGTCAAGCAAGAAAAGAAAACGAGGAGAAGAACAGGAAGTTCCCGAGGTATATTTTGAATCTGGGGAAGATTTTGAAGAGGCAGTTTCCATCACTGAGGATATGAGCGGAGACTCTGAACCTGACCAACCTTTTGGGGGGAAATTGTCGGCCGCTGATGCAGATACAACTAAGACGAACCCGGATGAGAAAGATAAAAATTGGTTTGCAAGGGCGAAATCTGCAGCAGAAGTACGTGCCACGATTATATAAATCATAGAATCTGTTAATTACTATTTGGCCCTTATAGGATTTTTCTCGAAAGGCAATCGAAAAAGACTTAAGTTATATTAATGACCTTGATCCTCAAGAACAACTGACAAACACTCGGAGAATACGTGCAATTCGTTTTGGCGAATATTTGATCGATACATGGTATGTTGCGCCTTACCCGGAAGAGTACCACCACATTCCTGTCCTATATATCTGCGAATTTTGCCTAAAGTATATGAATAGTGTTTTCATGGCAAGACGACACAAGGTAATTGTAAATCAATTAAAAGAATCTAGTACTGTTTAAGTTTAATTAATCTAAATTTTACACCAACCTTTCAGCTGAAATGCTCTATCAAACATCCCCCTGGCGATGAGATCTATCGCGATGGCATAATTTCAATATTTGAGGTGGATGGCCGTAAGAATAAGGTATATGCTTTTCTTTAGCTTAATTTTTATATAATTTAATCATATGCTCTTCAAATCATTTAGATATATTGCCAGAATTTATGTTTGCTAGCAAAAATGTTTCTCGATCATAAAACCTTATATTACGACGTTGAACCCTTTTTGTTTTACGTGATGACTGAAGTGGATGATACGGGATGTCGTTTTGTCGGATATTTTTCAAAGGTAACAATATAACTTTCAATTTCTTTTCAACACATTAGCTGTCTTTTCATATTACATATCATATTATATCTCTAGGAAAAACTTTCACAAATGAATAATAACGTTTCCTGCATTCTAACACTCCCAATACACCAACGTAAAGGATATGGAAATCTCTTAATTGATTTCAGTGCGTTTTCTCTTATTATATTATGATAGGCGAGGGATTAACTATGTTTTTATCTAGGCTATCTTCTTACCAAGAAAGAAGGTAAAACGGGTAGTCCCGAGAAGCCCCTTTCTGACTTAGGGTTACTCAGTTACCGTAACTATTGGAAACTCATAATATTCGAAGAAATCGAAAATCAAAGTGGCCCAATAAGCATCGAAGGTAATGTTAATATACATTTAGCTTGATGCTCAACGCTATTAACTCTTAATATCTTAATTAGACATCAGCAATAGAACTGCAATGACTCCTGATGATATCATATCGACTCTACAAACTTGTGACATGATAGGCAAAGGTTCTGATGGCCAGTTCCGCATATTAGTAAAAGAAAAAGAGATTCAGAGTTATCTGCAACGATTTCGTCGAAAAAACTATCCCCGCGCTTGGCCAGATAACTTACGTTGGTCTCCATTTGTGTCATCACGACGAATTCTCCGACTTGTGGATGAAAATAGTGCCGATGGTAATTCAGTGATGCCTGCAATACAAGCAGGAGCAGCAAATAATACTACCGAACCAAAGGGAGCAGATAAAACTAACGATTCAGAACGGGATCTCACGCAGTAGTGATCTTGAAGTAATTCTCACAGCATAATTAAAATTCATTATTAAATGAAATCATCTCCGTTAATTTCAGTACCATTTTACATCATTAATAAATAATACAAGTATACTATACCAGACAGACTTTGAATTTACTGTAATATCTTCAAGCTTTGATCTTGCATATCGAAATTGAGCTTCATCTCTTTCATTTTTATTATACAACCGGTGAACTTTTTTTTGTATACAAATATGATCATTATAGAATTGGAAAATTTAAGGATATTTGTAAATAAAGAAAATCAAAGACGAAAAAAAAAAATGGCTTATCTGGATTAGAGAGAAACCTACGTATTTCATTAATATTATAAAATATCCATTTCAATACTCATCCAATCGAAAAAGATGAAATTTCAAAAAATTAAAAAATAAAAATTTTCATGTGTTTATTGATATTTATTAAATTCAATTATTTTATTTTAATTTGAAAAATTTTGTTCCAATCGAATTACACTTCTTTTCGATTTCTGCTCCAAAGCATGAGAGGTCAATTTTGTTTCCAAAGTATAAGTGATAAATATTATCCAAATAAATCATTTATAAATTCTTTTCTTATAGCTCCAATGTTCTTTATAGTATTGTTTATTTAAGATGAATTGGCTATTGTTTCTAAGACTCTGTTCAATTTCTGTTCTATGAGCTTTAGTCTATTGTCAACATCTTTTGAAAAAATCTCGAACTTAGAGTCAATATAACGTTCTATATAGGCTGTGATATCAGAAATGTCCGAGTATTTAGGAATCAAGTTGGAGGGTTCCAGTGGTTTTTGAGAAGAGCTCTGAGCTGGCGCGACTATGTTTTTACTTCTAAGCAGTGAATGGATGCTGGATACCATTGCAGACTTCCCTTGTTCTCCGATCAACTATGCAAATTTTAAAAATGTAAGAGATAAAACAAAAATACATATCTAAGTTACATACTTCGAGGTTGTTTTTTTCAAACGATGTAAGTAGTGAAGAGGCATTTGGTGACAAATTAATATCGCGGAGGAAATCTTTAAGAGATTCGATATCAATCGTTTTTGTTTCTTCAACCTATATTTGGAGGTACTAAAAATTTGGAAACTTGAAGAGATGGTAAAGATTGACCTACTATTTTGTCAGAGTCTATTACTAGAGCCAACCCATAAAATAATAACGCTCGTTTAGACTTGTCTGACAATGAGAAGAACTAATACAAATATTAAAAGATGTTTTGAATATGAAAATGAAACTAAGTTTACCTTAATATTAATTGAGGAGCATATAATTGAGTGATCGGGAATAAAGGTAGCCCTTTTGGAAATTCTATAAGAGAAGTGTGAATAAATTAAACACTATAGTATCAGAATTTTTTTCAACAAACTCATTTTCAGTGGCACGCAAGGTAATTTGATAGTTTCCGTCTACATATATTTCTATTGTGCGCGCGTTGCTGTCCAAATCAAGTCGCTTTAATTTTATTGGATTTGGGAAGGATATACTGATTAGAGGAGCCGTTTCAATATTGCGTTGCGAGATGAGCAAAATGGGTTCTACTATTTAGTAGTGGTAAGAAAAAAGAGAAACAGAAAAAAGTAACCAAATAATTACGTTCATAATTAATATCAAAGCTATCATGTTCGTTTCTAATCTTTACGCGTTCTTCCAAATTTCCTTGCCCGTGGAAATTACAAGTGACCGAGAGTAGCTTCTGCATAGCTAGCCTTTAGTTTGTAAAAAAAGTCGAAATTATCGAAAAAGCAGTCGTGTCGATATGATATTTTAAATTTCATAAAATATATGCAAAATATAATAGGCTTTCAATTCAACTTTTGATGGGTCCTTTTACAAAAGAAACGACTGAAGATATGCTGACCGAAGGAACAGCAGAAGATGATGTTCCAAACGATTATCCCGAGGATCCAGCAGAGGAGAGGTTGATTTCTTCTAGCTATCCTTTCGAAATCGAACAGGATTCTGAGAAAGCTTCTATTCCTTCCTCAATTATCGTGATCGCATTCATAACCATCTCCATTATCACCTTGATTGTTTTCCTGGTGTTTCGGCATCAAATTATGGGCTTTCTTGAAAATATAGCTATATGGGTTCGTGGAGCAGGTTTCGGGTATGGGCAAAAAAGATAATAGTAGAATTATGGGCAAAATTATATTTATAAGATTTTAATTTTGATTACCCAGTGGGATGTTGCTTATCTTTGGCCTCATTTTTTCCGCAACTTTTCCTCCAATGATTGGCTATGGCACTTTTCTGACACTTTCTGGTTTTACTTTTGGGTTCTTCAAAGGATTCCTAGTAGCCTATACAGCTGCACTCTCTGGAGGAATAATTTGCTTCATCTTATCACGGTGGAAACTAAAAGGATACGTGCGAACTATGATGAGACGCTATGCAAGCATGGAGGCGGTTCTTCTTGCAGTAGAGAAGAAAGGTTTTAATGTAAATGACTTACAGACTTGATTTTTATTTTCTTATACATTAATAGGTAGCTTTTGATATAGCTTCTTGTCTTAATACGCATCGCTCCGTATCCATTTGCCATTCTAAATGTGCTATTAAGTGCTACTCAGATTTCACTGTCAACCTTTTCTCTAGCAACCGCTATTTCACTATTTAAAATTATGTTACATATATGGGTAGGCGCTAACCTCACAACTTTTACGGAGAGTTTATCAGGAGGAGGTCCAGGTGCACTTAAAATAATTGTTCTTATATTTGGAGTAATATTTGGCACGAGTCTGATGCTCTACATATGGTTACTTGCAAGACGAGCTGTAATTGAAGTAGCTAATGAGCATCAACCAAGTGAAGTTGAGCCTCGATCTTTATTTGATAACGTGATTCCTGTATAACATAGATGAAGGTTTATATATTTCTGTATATTCATGGTCTATAATGAATTTGTTTATATATTATTTGATTATAACTTTATTGATTTATATAAAGCTTGTATGCACGCAGTTTATTTTAATAGCTAGTATTCACACGATGGCAAAATATTTCTCTAATTGCTGCTAGCAGGTATGGGAAATAACATTGTTTACAAAGCGTAAAACGGCTTTAAATATACAAGATAGAGCAATTCAGTAATCGGAGAACAATTCAGCTAATCGCAAGGAATGGTCCTTCAATTATCAAGGGATTAAAATCAAGAATGCACCATTCATCAGCTCAATCCACCATTACTGCAACTTCCGTTGTTGCTTAAATTCAATTCGTCTATAACTCGACTAATAACACGATCGCGATAGGTTCTATCTACCTGAGACCGAAGAATGATGTCTCGAAGCTCACGAACATAGTCATCCACGTTATTTGGATCAAAAGCACCAGCTGTTGGTAATCGTAAATTAAGGTGTGCCAAGATAACTGAAAAATGTGAACGAAGTGTGCGAAGTCGAGTAGTAGCCCGTTGTTGCTCTTGTCGTATCATCTCCATTTCAGTGCGTTTCTGTTCGCGTTCTGTTTGCATACTATTTCTCAATCGGGATGCCTCTCGTTCTTTTTCTAATAGCTGCCGTTGCAATTCATTCAATTGGAGTAAGAGTGAATTAGTCTCATGCAAGCTAGACTTTGATGTAATCTCATTCTGGTTTTCTACTGCATCTTCCTTATGGTGCGTAAATTTACTGGGCATGATGGATTCTCGTGCACTGCCATTTGTTATTGTGAGATTAGAAGCCTCGTCGGAATTTGTAATCTAACAAAATAAAAATTTAATGTTATTGTTACAAGACAAATAATCTAATGCTTTTACCTGATTCAAGTGATTGCGCTGACTTGCGCTGGTATCTTCTCGTTCTCTATCTTGCGAAGCAACAGAGGCATTTGAAGCGTTGGAGGCAGTGGAGGATAAAGAGGCTCGAGCAATTTCATTCCGCTGCTGCTGTTTTTTATTGCGCATTTCCGCAAACTTGTTCATTGCAGTGGAACGAGGTGATAGCAGATCCTTCTTTGGTTTTCTGCCTTTTGACTCTTCGTCGGAGGAACGATTGATGCTTCGCTTTCGTCTATTTTTCATATCCACGTCTTCAGTTGAACTTTCGTTTTCACTGGATTCGGATTGGGATTCCTCAGAATCACTCTGTTCATTCAACATAAAACTAATGGATTTCGGCACTATCCGCCTCCGCTTCGATACAGAACTTGATACCGATTCGGATTGTCGCTTTAATTCTACTTTATGTTGTGCGCATCTAACTCTCGAATTTTCTGGTTTAGGGTATATTGGATGTATCAGACTTGTTTTAATTGCACACGAAACATGGAACCATCTTTTTGTTGAAAAGTGAGTTGAAATATTAAATTAGTCATAGATTAAAAGCTGTTACCTTTGGCACCTAGATTGGCCAAGTGGTGAATGATCGCACTGGATACAAAATCCGTAGCGCTTTTTGCAAATATAACAATCCTATGAATTATAATAAGCCCAATTAAGCTTAAGAAAGTAAACTCAATCGTCACAAATACTGACTTTTCCATCATATCCACCAGAAGCACGAGGATTGTAATCCCAGGGCTCTTTTGATGTAATAATTCCATCACACCAGGCAGCACAAACTATATGAATATAGCGATTTGCAACGGCTGAGCGTTTAACAGCACCATCATTATTTGGACAACAGAGCATACGCTAATGTATAATCGATTACTACAACAAGTTCAAAAAATATAAAATACTTATACTACCGTTTGATTGGGTACTATGTTATCTTCACAACGCTGGCAGAACCAGCTTCCCTCGGGAACAACATCGATATCGTAACACCCTAACCAGTAAAAAATTCATAAGTCTGATATACTTCTCATAAAATGACTAAATGCACATACTTTTATGAACAGGTATATCGCAGTCTAAAGAAATATATTGATATATATTGTAGCGTGAATATATTTATTTCAATATATTTATAGTATTAGCTACCTTTGCCATCGCAAAAAACTATAGGGTTTTTCCTTGAAGAAGTTGGTCCACGGCATACTGCGCAAGCTTTCTACTTAGGAAAAATCGTGTTTCCAAATATAGTAATATATTCAGAATCGTATAATACCCACTATTTTTGGGACAAAGGTATCAAGTATTAACAGCATAGATAATTCATACCTCGTCATCCATAGACAATAAGTTAAATTTTGATTTTAATGCGATTCAACCAGTTAAGAAGAAGTGTGTGAACTGGAAGCAAAATATTCTATAGAGTGTTGATATAAGTAAGCACTGTGTTCTGAATCTCAATTATTACGAATTAGTGTAAGATGAGATGAGGGCAGAAAAAATATAAAGAAATCGGAGAGAGGCGGATGGAGGACTCTTTTTATACTGAAATTGAACATCATCTAAGCCACCAATTTTTAAATACATGAGAAAATCCGTAAGAGCAATAGGAAGATTGTATTAAATGAAACATAAGTGGTTTGAACATATAGAATTAAGACGAATATTCATAATTACATATACAAGAACTCGTTTTCCATAATAAAGCTGGTATTTTGAAAGAATTTGACTAATTTATTGAAGATTTTGACTTGAAAGCCTAAATGCAAGTAGTAATAAATAATATACATCATTCATAAGCTTCCAATACTGAGAGTATATCCACTTCTTTGCATCCTAAATTTAAAAGTCTTGGAGAGACAAATAAAAATAAAATGTATTAATTGCTTGCAGAGTAAAAGCATATTGTGGGCCTACCCTAGATAACCAGCGCTAGATTCTCGAACTAAATACACAAAAAGGACGAGACTATGAAACAAATTATCGCTTCGCTATTTCAAAACAAATGGATGTTACTGAGATTGAAGTATTTTTTTATCTACTATAAACTTACAGAATATGCGTCCCATATAGCATTTTCAAATACCACGTAGAAATGTGGAGGTGTTTTAGTAAGCTGTTTAATCTGAATTGTTCTGCTAGGATCTGTGTTTAAGTATGAATATTAAATTGTATATTGAGAGAAAACGGAAAATTTATCTAATACCTGGTTTTCCCTCAACAGGCACAAAATACTTGGCTGTAAAAGGATAGCTACCAAATATAGAGTCACCTTCACCAGGTGTCGCCAGATCCATAAAGGAGCAAAAGAGATGCATTAAAAGCTAATAAGATAATAGCAATAAACCAATATTAGCATATATTTTCGGTTTAAAAATAAACAACTCACATGTGCATCTGTAGGCTGATCTGGTGTCCATTTTTTATTATCTCCCCAAGTTACCGCACCACCATCCCATCGATAGGCAGCAAGAACCCCGCCCAAGCTTAATGCTGATTTCATTTATATTTCTTTCAGTTAATATAATGATAGAACTATAAAACAATCAGGTATTCACTTTTAATTCTCTCAATTATATACGCACGATCGCCATATCCACGCATAGTTAGATATTTTTCTAGTTTAAGTCGTTCTCTTACAACTGGGAGCTATGATGGCAGAGGTTAATAAATCATTAAAGCAAAGTTATGTTGGAAGGTTTACATTTCCAAATCTCCGAAACAAATCGGTCAATGTTTTGGGTTTTTCGGATTGAGCTGACTGACTTCCAAACCAAGTGGAAGTTGCGTTAGTATTTGCCGAAAACAATGATCCAGAAGTTACTGGGGTCTCTAATCGTACTGCATCTGCCCCTTCACCTGCTAACGATGCCATTGAGCAGCTCAAATGACCAAGCTCTAGTTTAGCTAATTCCGCATCAACTTGATCAATTCTTGAAGCTACGTGCTGCACAATCTTTTCGGACATCCACTAGAAAGAAAATATGTTGAAAACGTTATATCGTGGCGAGACAAATTTTATTATTGCTAACCTTTCGCATATTTTCTATCCACATTTCTACAAATGGGTGGATTTTAAGCTTCTCCGCGGCCTAAAAATATTAATCAAGTTATTCTGTAATGAAATATGCGCATTTACACATACTTGGTCAGGTCGGAAATATGTTTCCCCTCCGGTTATATGTTTCGATTTACTAGTCTCAGGTCTTGACGGCGAAGCACGTGGTGCAGTTTGATATCGCTGATGATGGGTAGTAGAACGCATATTTAATGGTTTTATAGCCGAGCTAACAGCAGTGGCGGGCGTTGGATTAGCGACGGAAGGCAAGGGCCCGCTGGGAAGTGTCGAGACAAGTGATGATGCTAAAAAGAATTAAGGGCAATTAAATAAAAAAAAATTAAAAAAGGACATATTTTGAGCTATTCTACCAGGAGTATTTTCCTCATCCAACAATCTGTCAAGATCAATTTGATTTCGAATTGAGAGCTCATCCAAAGCTATTGAAAAGTATAAAAATGTATCCACGATACAACTCATATATTAAAATTGCCTTACCCCCCCCGGTTACTTGTCTCATTTTATAACTCAAACTTGAAGGTGGTGTTTTCGTAGAAGAGGATGAGAAGGTGCGAGCCCTGTTGGTACTAGTAGAAAAAGTTACACTATTATAACTATAAATTAAATGAAAGTTTAACTCACATTATTGAACCTCCAAGCTGTGAGATATTCCATCCAGCTCTAGGGCTAGAGTGTCCCTAAAATTGATCAATTAATTAAAAATTCATAATATTACAACCATAATAAACAAAAGTAGTTCTAGTTTAAAACATACAGCTATTGCTCTGCTTAGCCCACTAGACATAGAGGTAGTATGCGAAGTTGTTTTTGAAGGAGATGTAGTCGAATTTGGCGAGTAAAGAATTTTTCGTGGGGTTCGTGGAACAACTTGACAAGGGGCTTTAGGATAGATTAATCGATATAGTGCATCAATGATATTCATAAATAATATCACATATATAATCGACTCTATAGTTTAAGAGAAATGCATTAAGTTATTATAACCATATTTATAAATAATCAATCATAATACCTAGCCATGGCACATATTGTGTGCTATTTTTCATTTGACCTTCAAGAAACATTAGGAAATATCTGTTTGGTGAAAATATAAGACATGATAAGAATCGTTAAAATAAAAAACATAATCTATTTTTACCGAAAAAGTGAGCTGTGAAAGGAACTCCTTATCATCAAAACTGCCAGGATATTCAAAAATAGCCGTTTGGTATCATGCGATGAGATCATAGGGCTGGGCCTTTTTACTACGTTGTCGCTCTCTTTCTTTTTAAAAGGCTTATTCATTGATGTTTGGGGCGAGGAATCTAATATTTGGCCGGTCATGAGGGTTGTGCTTGGAAGACTTGCGGTTTTACCCCCCATTAATGAAGGAGAATTAGGTGAAGCAAAGCTCTCGAAGGGAGAGAGAGAGGCAATTTTTTCTCCTTCTGTACTCGATCTCTTCCCTCCCGTTTCTCCATAGCCTTTTCCGAGAGATTCATTCCATGCAAATGGAATTGTTCGCTGATGAGCGGTACGAATTGGTGTTTCAGGAGGTCCTGATGCACTTGAAGATAAAAAATGTGGCGATTTATGTTGAGGAGCTGTAGTTGCTTGCATTAAGAATGGAGATGCAGCAGGTGCGGTGTTGCTCACATTGGATGGAGCTAATCCACCACGTAGTACACTATTTCCTTCAAAAAAACTAGAGTCATGAGAAATTAAACTGCTTCTGTTGGCATCTTCTTCTCGTGACAATGGTGTCGGAGTTCCAGGAACATGAGTTAGCGAGCGACGAGCTAAAGGGCTAGATCCAGACATCCTAAAAGCGTGAAATGGACCCTCAGGAAATGGAATAATGATAAATATATTTATCTATTATTTTCCTAAAACATTATAGTAGCAATAAATGCGCGTTATTATAGATTATTATTGTTGGAATTTTGACGTAAGCAAATGACGTATTTGGGCGTTATAATATTCATAAGTTCTATACTTGGCAAACACTTTGATTTTGCCCATATTTTAACAGTTAACCCTTTGACTATTTATCTTACAACTATTACATACACAGTAAAAAAGGACTTATTGACTTGTAAAGCTTATGCTGTCAATTAACTATTATCCTTCTTTTCTGTATCCATTTTTTGGTGTGGCATATTTTGTCTCACACTATAAGACTCTTTCGAGGCCGCTAATGCGGTCAGTTTATCAGAGTATTTTTGTAAGCGTATTTACTCTGATTCCACTATTTGTATTTGTGTTTCGACCACAGGAACGCTTGCTACACAAGTATATTGAACAGCATATATCTCGGAAAGTTGCAGAATTGCGACTGATAGGGATACAAATTACAACTTGGATAAGCTTCATTCTCTGCATGGGGGAGAGCGTTGGTATAGGAACACTATTTCTTGGGCAGGTATTCCGTAATGCTCCTGAGCACATATTTGAACTCGTATTGAATCAAAATGGAATGAACATATCGAAACGACCGTTACCTTACCAAACAAATGCAACAAAAGATCCTTTTGAAATTTCGCATAATCACTTAATGATGTCCAAAGCGCTTGTTTCTCATCGGCGACAATCCTTCTACGAACTACTCTCAAACCAGATGATATGGCTGATTACATTACCGATCAATTTTATACCGATAGTCGGGCAGGCGGCATTCATATACATCAATGGAATGGCAAAGGCGGGATCAATGCATAAAAAATACTTTGACATAAAACAGATGACTGATGAGCAAAGGCTGAATTTCCTGACTGAACACTACACAGAATATAGAAACTTTGGCATGGTTGCAACCATATTAGAGCTCGTTCCTTTCGTAAACTTTTTTTTCCGTCTCACAAATGCCATCGGGTAAGTTGATAAGATAATAATACTTCTGATTTGTAATACTTTAATGAATTAATGAATTTTTATTATAAAGCGCTGCTCTTTGGGCAAGAGATATTGAAGGCAGTATTTCAAAATAACGAGTACAAACAATGTTGCATATTCAGATCGGTGCATATGCATTTAAAAACAGGATTATATTTGTTATAAAGATTAGATGTATTTAATATGTAAAAATCATGAGCCGATTGCTATTACAACAACGATCCAATATAAACTAGCTAATTTCATTTCGGGATCTTATTGAACGTAATTTGTTTAAATCTCAACATGCTTTATAGATAGAATCAATTGAAATAAATGCCAATATAGCTCTTCCTATGCAATTTTCCAATATTACTTTTATTTATGCCCATTTTAAACTGATTGCAGCATTTTAATATATCTCCGATTTCTAGATCTCATTCTTAAGTTCGAAAATTTCTAGAATACTGGCGCTATTTTTGAGAAGCCAAGCCACGAAACCTTATTAATAAACGAATTTTGGATACCTATTGAAAACTTAAATTAGTTTTTTAAGATATTCGGTGTTACTTCGCGAGCCACGATGATCTAAGCTACTTAAAGGACCAAAATCTATTTGTTCGCATTGCTAAATCTTTCTACCACAATAATCAAACAAAATGTTAATGAAGAAAATTATACTGGTATCACTTATTCAATTGTCCACATTTGCAAACAATGTAGTTGCACAGTTTAAGGGCGGCGTAGGACGCAGTGGATTTGGGCAAACTGTCATCAATAATCAGTGAGACCCCTAATCCCTTCCATAGTATTGTCACATTAAAGAGCTCTTACGTTATTCTCTTTGATGTCAGGGCCTATATTTTCGGCGGTCTGACCAGCGAGAATGGCAATACACAGGCTTCAGCTGACCTTATTATTCTCGACCTACGGAAATCTTTTAATCTTAGTGATATACCTTGGTCGCCAAAGAGTGGACCACAAAAGTTTCCACCACCAGTTATTGGCAACACTCTTTTCCTCCACAAAGATGAAAAGAATGATCCCTATTTTTCTACATTTGGAGGACAAATTCCATCTACCTATCAGTATCCTTCCGGAAATTCCTCCAATTCACTCTTCCTGTGCAAACTTTCGGACAATAGCTGGAGTATTGAAAATAGGGAAAATATGCCAAGTAGTCGTGTCTTCTCCAGCGCTTCACTTGATGAGGGAATGGGCACTGCAATTATATTTGGAGGTGCACCCGCTTCAGTAGATGGCACGATTCCATTGGGCATTAGTGGCCAAGCATTAAGTGATTTATACCAAGTTAATGTTCAAACGCTGCAATGGCAAAAGCTTTCTATCACTGGCTGTAAGCTCGATAGTCATATAGGCCACACAGGTAATATAATATGGTGGTTTAGCGCCTCTCCCATTATCTATAGGCCACGTTGCTAATCCTTCTTAATCTAGCGACAAGGCTTAGTAGTGGAGAAATAATTATTTTGGGGGGATCTAATGGAACTTCACTCTATAGCATGCGATCAGCTTTTGTAATTGATCCTAGAAATGCATTCTGTGCTATAAAAAATCTCGGTGGAGTTCAATTTCCTGATGACCGAATTTTCCATGCATCAGACTTGAGTATGTTATATTTAAGGCTTCGGATATACATTAGAGCAATAGATTAACCTCGTTTATTAAATTCTAGCGAATGATGGTCGCATCATTTTAAGTGGGGGAACTGATGGGCGAGCCAATATATATGGAGATTGGTGGATCCTTGATACAAAATCGTGGAAATGGACACAAATCGTCGCCGCTGGCGCACCCGATGTTCCTGCTCCCCGATTCAGACATACGCTAACTGTCAGTGGCAATAACGTACTCTCTTTTTTCGGTGCACTTAATCTCAATGAGACTCTACTTGATGATCGAATTTATAACTACAATCTTCAAACGGGCCAATTTACGCAGCGTTTTGATCCTCCTGCTTCCAACCAGTCTCTCAGTGCTGGCGCCATAGCGGGAATTGTAATAGGAAGCTTAGTATTACTTGGTGGTGTTGTACTCGGAGCATTGTACATAACCTTGCGACATCGTCGCAAAAATAGCGACAAAAAATTCGAGAGTAATATTTTTCAAAGTGAGCCAATAGAACCAGAGTCACATATCGGCACAATTGCTACTCAGTCCAAGGCTGATCAGCATTCAAGCTATATGGATCCACGTGTTTCGCATCTATCTGCTTATACATCGTTTACTGATCATCTAAATCCAGATGGTAAACATGAGAGTATTGAACGGCCACTAAGTGTTAACACTCTAGTTGGAAGCGAACGTCCTGAATCGATGAAACCAAATGCTTATTAATTTGGTAACTCCATTCTTAATGTAATCATATGATGCCATGTATGAACATATATATATTAATTTTTTCTTGTCATATTTTATCCTACAACCAAATATAATAACTAAACGTAGTCTCAAATTTAAATTTACCTGAAAACTATTCAATTCACCTTGTAGAAATAATGAAAATTATAAAAATCGTGATTTGCTAACACTTGTACACATTCAATGGAGGGTTGAGACGTAATATCCTTTCTATATGCATTATGCTCCAAAAAAAGCGGATCTTTATATGCCAATTATTTATCAAACCTGTATGTTTGTTTGTTTTCTCGTAAAATAAAATAGGAGAAAGGTGGTAATATAAAAGTGTAGAATAGGTGATTGTGGTAATCAGGAGTTTAACATAAAAAAAGGAAAAAAAGGAATACACAATAGGGGTAGGAAATAGAAA
Organism: Calcarisporiella thermophila; assembly: GCF_041956535.1. NCBI lineage: Eukaryota > Fungi > Calcarisporiellomycota > Calcarisporiellomycetes > Calcarisporiellales > Calcarisporiellaceae > Calcarisporiella > Calcarisporiella thermophila. Next base: position 316,010 of record NW_027192216.1, read on the forward strand.
GGGAAAGTTACTGCGTCAGTCCAATATTAGCCCCTTCAATCATCACACCCTGTTTGCACCACCTGCATCGAAACAGATCAATCTCTCGCCTTAATCTTGCACTTATCAATTCAGTTCCTATAGACTCTTCATTAAATTAGGCACAGTTGGTGAGGCACTCGGGTGAAATTCGAGTGTTGAAGTGATAAGCATTGCAAACTCGTTGCATTCTACAATACTGAGTAAAAGCAGTTTGGGCCACGGGTCTTACAGTTCTTGGAGTTTTAGGTAGATTTAGAATATTTGCGAAATAGAAAAAATAAATTTTTAAGGTTTACTGTATAGTTACTGTATTTATAAGAAATATTTGTTAGATACATTGTGCTATGTTAAAAATAATAGAAATACAGCTAATCAAGTGAATATCACAACTATTCTTTTCTATTTTCTTGTACAAAATTGATATTTTCCATCATAAGTTCTTCGAGTATTACGATGAGTATATTTTTAATGACTACAATAATACCTTGAAGTATAAATTTGGTATACAAAGCAAGCAAATCCGTGACTGTTTTAGATTATTGCTATAAAAATATACTCCAAACTTCAATAACAAAATAAAATCATGGAACTCACTTTGTTAGATAAGATCCTTACAAACAAAGAGCATTCACCACTTATAGTAGTATCTGATACAGTGGAGCAGAGTGGATGGGATGTTCTAAAGGCTTTCTGGAAGCGCGATCTACAAAGTGAACAGTAAGTTTAAGGGTATCATATATATATCTTAAATGCTCTAACTTTTATCCCAATGAAGTAACCGCTCTCTTGTGTTGGTCTTAAATGAGACATCACCAGATATTATCAACATCAATGAAAAGTAATTTTGTTCGATAAGTCCGTGCTTTTATTTTTTTTTTTGCAAGCTAAACATCTTGATTGACCAGAGTAACAATTATCGACTGTTTTTCAAATCCTGGCTGGGAGGAAAAAGTAAATGACTCGAGCTCTACCAAAATTATTCGGGTAACTGGCATACAGCTTGTGAGTGAGACCGTAGAGTCGTTGGCGAAAGAGGGTAAGTTTGTTGTATTCGAACCGTTTAATTCTATTCTATTATTTTTTTTTTGGAAAATATAGCAATTGCATCTGGTCGAAAATTTACTCTCGTTTTTGATTCACTTTCAAACTTTTTTATGATTAATACACGCATGACTTTGAAAATGCTTAGCAGATTATCACAGTGCGCTTCAGGTATAATTTCCTATACTATATTACTTCAGTTTCGTTCTCTAAATTTAGTACTTTTAGAAACGTGCCGAATTGTAGCACTATATCACGATGATATTCCTACATCTGATGCTTTTACAAATTCTTCTGCCACGCCCTCTTGTATACCAGAGCTTACTGCTTCGCTTTCATATTATGCTCCGACAGTTATCCGAGTTATAAGTCTCCGACAAGCACAATTAGAGACAGCTGATATGATTACTAAAGCTACAAGAATGTCACTTGAAAAGACTAGCCTAGTGGATGTTGCAAGTAATTCTATCGCAGATTTTGTATGTTGTGTTGAACACCGAAAACCATCTGGTAAAGTGTTGAAAGAGGTACGTATCATAACCAATGTTTGCATTCTATTTTGTATAAATTAAAATTTTATGTTGTAGATCGTCATGTGTAAGATTGTAGAAGGTCAAGAGTGGATTCACACATCTCCTTATAATGTTATTAGAGAAGAAAACTTAACTGACGTCAAAGAAAATGTAGGCTATAATTGTGTATCATTCTTTGGATAGTTTACTAATCATTTGCTCGATTACTGTAATAGCAACCTGATCCTACTTTAGAACTGACCACTTTCAACCTATCTCTGACGGAAGAACAGAAACGTGCAAAGAATCAGGTGGTTTTGCCTTATACAAAGGCGCAACAACAAGGTAATGGTCCATTAAACGTTAAGAAAAATGGTGGCATTAGAAGTATCTGATATAGAAAAATTTGAATTAGGTGAATTATCAGGTGGAACTATATTCTATGAACCCGATGCAGAAGATGACTTTGATGACGAGGATCCAGATGATGACCTAGATATATAATATATATTTCTTAATAATAACACGATAAACCAGTTCAACCTATGACAGTCACAAATTTCACACGAGATCTCGGGCCAAAATCCAAACCGAACGGTTCAAGGGAAAAAATTATTACAAGCCTACGATTTCACAATAAGCAGAACTTTTCTATATAATTTGCTTCTCAAAAACAATTATAAAATTATAAAACTCTAGTTTTCTACTCTCAATTCAAACTGGCTCCCTTTAGCCTATCGTCTTCACGTATTCGTGCGGCATCCCCACGTTCACACGACGCACTTCGTGACCGCACTCCTACCCCACCCCCACCGCCCCACGCACAACCTATTGCCACCTCTCCTTCGTCCGCCAACTGGAGACGTCTCTATTTGCCTTCGTCTAATCACCAAACATGGTCTTCTACGTTCAGCATAATGTCACGTCACTTACGAAGGAAGACAGTAGTACGCTTGAATTGTCGATTCTGCGATCGACTAGTATGTCTAAGGGGAATGAAAGTAAGCTTTTATTGTTTTTATTAAATTATAAGTCTTACATTGATTTACATTCTTTTCATAGGCAATGCTATTGGCAAACAACTCAGTACAGCTTTATTCTACGGATACGCCACCTCTTTCGCAAGTTTCAGGCTATCATAAACCATCATCAGTAGATTTGTTTTAACTCTCTGCACTAAATATAGAGTACAGCTCTTAGAAGAAGATTATACAACATCCAATTGTGGTTGTAAACTTAGAGATATCGCGTGTCTGGAATGGTAATGTTTTTTTTTTAATTTAATGGTAAAATAGAAATAACATAAATTTTTTTCAATTATGTTAGCGGTAATGTTATAGGTAATTTATTTTGCATCTCACACAATAATCATATGTTTGTTGAAAAAAAAATTTGATAAACAGGCTACAACATTGTGACGCCCTGCTCTTCATGCACTAGCTCTGCGAACAATGGCCACTATTTTATGTTTCATATCGATGCCGTCACAGCAGAAGAGAGAGTGGATCCAGCAAGTCAGCGGCAATTATTATGGGCACATTTGCCGGCGGCAGATCTAGATATGGAATTGAAGAAAATGGGTGATTGGGATTATGAGTTAGTGTGCCGCTAATTCAACTGCTGTATATTTTATACTACCTAGTGACTTGTATTATATTTTATTTCTTCAAAGCTATTGCTCATTTTTTTATTTCTTATTATTCTTATTCTGGTGCATCTAGAGCTCAAGTTTTTAAGATTATACCACATATAACTTAATAATACAAAGAACAAGAATCAAACAAGAAAAACGCAAAACTGTAGCGTGGGAGTAAAAGTGAGTAAATGGTATTGATAATCTATTTCAGAATGGTATAATAGGTATATGCTGTTTAGTAAGTAATTCGATTATTATGACCTATTTCACAAATCTACTAAATCGATTTTGTATAAGCATTAACTTGGCGTCAAGAGTATAATGTACAAATTGTATGGGAAATTTGCAGTTCTGATAGTAGAAAATCCTTCCATATATACGACTGCTAATTAGTAGTTGTTGTGACAAGATTTCTTTGATGCTTTTTGCATTTTTTTACATAGTTTCTGCTTACATGCTTAACAAACATCTAAGTTAGTCTCTCAAAACATTCGGACTAAGATAATCATAAAATCCAATATTATCATATATTGAATATCTAGGTATCCTATGCTCACGAAGCTATTATTTCACACGATGATGCAAAATTAAGTCCACGATAATACGCATTAGGCGTGATCTAAATATCTTGTTTATTATTCTTTAATAATATACTTAATCTTTTGACTTTACGGAAAATGGAAATTAGAGTGACGTCAACTATATTATATCTGCACCGAGAGACTCTTCAAATGAAGCTTAAATAATGAAAGTTACTTCTATATATTTTCTTCTATTGTTTTTCTTCCTCGAGAAAATTAAAATGAATACCTTTCTGATTTTCTTTGCCCTTTTTTATAAAGTTTCCTGCTTAAATCCCATTATAATAGTGGGGAATAAGTTTGTTGACTCTGTTACTAAAGATCTATTTTATATCCGTGGAGTTGCTTACCAGCCCCGAAATAAAGATCCTCTTGCAGATCCATTTGGATGCAAGAGAGATTTCCAGCTAATGAGAAATTTGGGAATGAACTCTGTGCGCGTGTATGAGGTAATTCTGTAGTTCTCACCATTCTTAACTCTTCCCATGAGAGCTATCAATGTATTTTTATTGATTCTAGGTCAACAATACTGCAGATCATGATATATGTATGCAATATATGTATGAGGTGGGGGTTAATAAGATCTCCTTAATGGATGCTTGATATTAATTATAATTTTAGTATGGGCTCTATCTTATTTTGGATTTAAGTACACCGAGATATTCTATCAACCGCAATTCGCCCGAGTGGACTACCTCCCTGTTTAAAGAATATAAGAAGACAGTGGATGCGTTTTCAAAATATCCTCATACTCTTGCCTTCTTTGCTGGCAATGAGATAGTCAACGACCCCGATACTTCACGATCAGCCCCCTTTGTAAAAGCTGCAATCCGCGATTTAAAGTCTTACCTTAAAACAAAGTCCCGATATATCCCTGTTGGATACGCGACCAGTGATGATGTAAGAATACGTGATAGGATGGCACAATTTCTGATTTGTGGTGAATTAGACACTCAAACAGATTTCTACGGTATAAATATGTACGAGTGGTGTGGGCAGTCATCCTATGTCGAATCCGGTTATGCAGAGCGTACCAACGCATTTCGAAATTATAAAATCCCTGTATTTTTGTCCGAGTATGGATGCAATCAGCCTCGACCGCGTCTTTTTACAGAGGTCCTTAGCATCTATGGCCCAGAAATGTCCAATGTATTCTCGGGAGGAATAGTTTATGAATGGACAGAAGAAGAAAATAACTATGGGCTCGTAAAAATTGATGGGCATAGCATACGCTTACTACCGGATTACACGGCGCTCAAACAGCAGCTTGCAAGCGTTCCAGCTATACCTACTTCCCTAATTTCAAATATCAATGGCAGTAGTGAATCGGTACAGTGCCCTATTCAAGATAAAAACTGGCAAGCTTCATTTCAATTACCGCCAACTCCTTCAGACGAGAATTGCAAGTGTATGACAGAGACACTTGGTTGTATATATGATTTAGATCGGGATGTGGGATCTACTCTAGATATGGTCTGTGGAATAACTGAGTGCGAAGATATTAGCGTGAATGGGACTGGCCGCTATGGCAAATGGTCATATTGTTCTGATAAACAGCGGATTAGTTTTGAGCTTGACAAACTCAGCAAGCTTTCTGGTGAATGCGGGTTTGGAGGGCGGCAAGTTAAACCCCTGCGTAATTTGGAAGAATGCAATAGTAACGTGATTTCCCGGAGTGGCACGAGTTCAGTAAAAGACAAATCAGTGAGCAGTGGCAGAATTGCAAAATATCTAGTAAAAAGGAATCAAAAGTCAAACTTAAGTTGGGAATTTGAATATTGGCAGTTATGGTTGCCGCTATTATTGTACTTGGTACTTTTTTAGTGTCTTAGTGAATATTATTCTCATTTTTTAACACCAATTGAAGATATAGGTCAATGGAAATATAAATGCAATTATGGCAAAACGTTATAAAGATATTATATATGAAGTATTCTAGGTTGTTAGAAAGAATGAATATAGGATTCAATTGGATTGAATATGTATATTGAAAATTTTACTCAAGAATTACAGCAATGCAGGTTTACAAAATGCTTATACTTTATGAATACATATATACTTCAAGTATTTGTCGTTATGTAGAATACTATTGAATACTGTCAGATAATATCTTTGTCCGGTTAAAGACATATTAGGTTAGGTTAGATTGTGGAAATTCCTTACACCACTTTCATTTTTGTCTAAACGCGTTTTTCTTATTTTTCAGCTCACTTTGTTAAATTGCGAACATGCATGAAGAGTTCAGCAATAGGGTGCGATCAGCTTCTAATACTGCTACGTCCAATTCTTCCTCGACGCTTAGCGATCCATTCACTGTTTCTTCCGGCTCCTCCGCCTCTTCTGTAGGTGTCACCTCTCCCGTTAAAAGAAAAGCTTCTACGGTTCTCTACAGTGATAGGTAAATATCGAGAGCATTTGTTTTCAATTAAGAAGATTAAATGAATGCTCTTGTACATGCATCAATGTTTTTATACGTTAATCAGAGCTCATTCTATGATTGATTGGTTTTCACAGATTTATACCAAGTCGTAACAGTGAAGTTGATCTTCCAACAAATTTTAATTTATTAAACGATCCTCCCACCACCCCGCGAGCAAAACGAAAAACAACAACTGAACGAGACGTAGATGCTCGTCGAGGTAAATTTTCGAAAATACCCTCTAAAAATTGTATGATTGGGATAGCATAGTTGACTCAAATATTAATTTTATCAGAAGAAGCTGACAGGACATTCAATGCACTTCTACGAACAGAACTGTTTGGATCGGAGCAAGTGACAGAAGATATGTACCAGAGTCCGTCCTCATCCAAAGGGAGATCTCGAAAGCTCTTTACTTACCGTTCACCGACAAAACGCGAATCCAATTATGATTCGCCTACTCGTGATGCGTATTTACTCAGTCCAGTCCGCGCGGAGAGTCAGAAGCTATTATTAAGTCCAAGAAAAACTAAGCGACATATAAGTAAAACACCTTTTAAAGTTTTGGATGCACCAGAACTTCAGGTAATTGCCGAATCTAAATATAATCGGGAATACCAATTCCTACTAACCATTATACCTGCAAAACACAGGATGATTTCTATCTCAACCTCGTTGACTGGTCTTCGACTAATATACTTGGAGTTGGTCTAGGAAGTTGTGTTTATCTATGGAATGCATGCACTAGCAAAGTCACCAAACTCTGCGATCTCTCTCCTCATGATCAAATTACTTCGGTTGCTTGGACACAAAAAGTACTTAAAATTATATTGACATGTTATTCAAAATACTGTATTATCTTAACTCCAAATATATAGGGTTCACATCTTGCTATTGGTACGAAAAAGGGGACAATACAATTGTGGGATGCAGCAAGATGTAAACGAATGAGAATGCTCTCTGGCCACCTGGCTCGAGTTGGCGCGCTTTCATGGAATGAACATGTGCTGACTTCTGGTAGCCGTGATAGAGTTATATATCATCGTGATGTCCGTGCACCAGATCCTTATTTCAGAAAATTGACAGAACATCGACAGGAGGTATGTTGCAAAGTAGCCGAACTTATAATATGTACCTGACTTTTATTCCCTTTTTATTTAGGTATGTGGCCTCAGATGGAGCCCTGATGGGAGTCATCTCGCAAGTGGTGGCAATGATAACAAGCTCCTTGTTTGGGATAAGTTTAGTGATGTTTCACTTCATCGTTTCACTGAGCATACCGCAGCTGTTAAGGCAATCGCATGGAGTCCTCACCAACATGGCCTACTTGCAAGTGGAGGGGGAACTCAAGATCAGCGGATCCGATTTTGGAACACATTAACGGGTGCTGCGCTTCATAATATACATACTGGATCCCAGGTGTGTAACTTGTCATGGTCCAAGACGGCAAACGAACTAGTGTCTACACATGGTTTCTCTCAGAATCAAGTAGTAATATGGAGATATCCCTCTATGGAACAACTGGCGGTTCTTACAGGACATACTTATCGCGTTTTATACCTTGCTATGTCCCCTGATGGTCAAACAATCGTAACAGGTGCAGGAGATGAAACCTTACGATTTTGGAACGTTTTTAACCGTCGCGCTACTGAGTCAAGAGATGAAAGTTTATTAGATGCATTCTCTCAAATTCGATAATCTTGCGGTTTATATTGTTGTCTATTTGTATATCCTACAATTCAGTCATTATATCATGTTCCTTTTAGCTTTTTTTTTTGTATTGTAGAAAGTTTTCTTATATTTTGTTATTTCGCTTGTTGTTTTAGCATTGTGCGATAAATTGAAATTTTCAAATCAATGCAGCTGTGAAACTATTCCAAGTTAATAGAATTGTATGAGGATAAGATATAATCCGGAGGAGTGTATAAGAGTGAAAAAGGACTCATTTGACGGGTTTATATCTTTTATAAGTGAATATTTGGTGTTAATGGCTACGTTTATTTTAAAAATTCTCCAACGGCAGCAGGAATTATCAAAGACTTCACCACAACGCCTACTATCAAAGCCCTTTCTGATGGACCATGATAATTTACTATACTCTTGGATGGAGGATGTTCGCAAATAATACGCTTATCTTCAGATGGCATACATATACCAAGTATCTGGTTCTATCCTACCGAGTTCTTTGTGGAGAAATATTGCTTGAATAGTCACAAGCACATATAATAGGAAACTACTGTGTTGCTTATAACGTGGATTGAAGATGTCGATTTTTGCTCCGGCGTGAAAGTAACTTAAGCGCTAGTTGTCGTAAACACATATATAGATCTATCCTTAATTCGGGTCGCATCGATGCTGATGCGACTAATGCAACGTAATTTCGAATTAATATTGGCATGGCGATGGATATTATCAATTGAAATTCGGAAAAGATTTGTTATGATTTGAAATATTCCAATCTGCGTTGTTCAAGAAACTGAATAGGGATGGTTTATTTTAATCACTACATACTTTGGGGCAATTCTATTTTCAGACTTGTAGCAGGTTTGTATAAATGAATATCACGAGAATAATGTGAGCTCCGCCGTAGCTCATCTTCGATCCATCTTTCTAAAGCGGCCAAAGATTTAATAAGAATCAACCTGGACATTTTATATTCCCTTAAATTTTCGCTTGATTGGACCAGAGAGGTAATATTCGTATAGCTTTGAACTCTCGACTCTCGACAAAGCGAAGCTCCTTTGTGTTTTGTAAATGCAAAATAGATATTCTGGGTTTATGGAGCTGAAAATTAGAAATTGAAAATGTAGTTTGTTCTGAACAGTCGCAGAGAATTTGTAATTCATTCTACTTGATAATGGTCATATTGATAGAAGTGCGATTGCCTTGATCAAATTTGTCAATATCAGGATATTTTGCAATTCCGATCAGATCTTATTTGGCACCGAAGCTTCGATTCAAATCATTTGGCCATTATTATGTAGGTAAAAAGCCTCTATGGCTTGGATTACCTACCCTCATTTTCTCAACTTTGATCGCGAAGAGAGATATATGTGATCCCAACATTTTAGCTGCTGATGACTAGAGTTCGTTTCTAATTATTAACATAGTCCAATTTACTCTCTATTGTTGATTCCAATCTTGAAACTAAGATGGACTCAATTAACTCTCAATTTTCTTTTTAACTTAAAATAATCTCCTGTTTACTTACTCCTTTCATCAGCGCCATTAATTCTTCTAATTTAATTTGGATATTGCCTGCCAGTGTTTCCTATTTCTTTTTACGTTCATTTTCGTCAACTATCTACATCATGGAATCTTCACGGTGTGCACTTCTCATGGTGGACAATTCCTGTACTGACACTATATACTTACAAAGACGTGTGCAGGGGGTCAAGAGGGAATTGGAATGGATGCTAGAGGAATTTACTGAAGGTAGCTGGAGGTGAAGAAGATGTTTGATGCATAGGCTAATTTTTTAATTTTAGTGGTGCTGGTACCTTCCAATGATGCAGCAATGAAATTTTTGGAGCAGAGACCACGAGTTGGAGTATTGCCTGTTATTGCGCTCATAGATGTAGATATATCTGGAGTAGAGTTGCTAGTCATGATAGCAAGCAAGCTTGTAAATGGGATGCTACATGATGTAGTGCCTGTTGGTGAGATGATTGCACAATATTTTTTTTATAATTTTCACTCTCTAATACTTTATTTCTTGCCTACCTCTAAATATTTCAAGCATGCTCCAAGAACGATTCACCGAATTTCATGCTACAATGCATAAATATGGGGGCTGCTGACTACCTACTTAAGCCGCTCTCACGAGAAACGATCAAGACTTTGTTTTTAGTAATATATTTTTTGATTCTTTTATGTGAATCTTTCTAATTTCGTTTTACGACCAGAACATGTATAAATATCGAGTATCTGATCATTTGCTCGGTTTGCCCGCGTGCACTATAAGAGCCCAACCGAATTCAAAGTCGCAAACATGCCCACGACTTCGTGATCGATTAAAAGAAGTTTTAATCAGAGATAGATGGTAATTGATAATAGGGCTCTGCCCCTTTCCTACATGTCCGAAGTTAACTTTCAATATAAATTATATAGGCTGGGAAACTTTCTTATGGAGTATTTTTGCCCTCCAATTGCCTCTGTAGACTTGGGATATCCAAGGTAAACACATAAAATAATATACGGGTAAACCTATATTAAGACTGTTATTAATAAACTTTCACAAATAGATTAAATTCTACTGCGACGGAAGAGAGAAATCTCATCTTGAAATCTCGCTTATGCAGCTGGAATTTCTGCACTCAAGATTTATCAGAGGAAGATTTGCTACGTTGCGTATGCCTAATTTTTGAGCAAGTTTTAAGCCTGGAAGAGTGTCCATATAAAAACCAAGGTACTTTACTGGATGTATGAATATGCTATAAGAACATTTATATTTATTTGTTATAATTAGCAGAGCGGCTACATCGTTTCGTGTTAGCCCTACGCAATTCGTACCACCATACTAATCCGTATCATAATTTTATGCATGCAGTCGATGTTCTTCAAGCAACCTACTATTTTTTAGTTCAAATGAAGCTGTTGCAACCTCTGGCACAGGGTGATACTCAGCCAATCTCTCGTATACCCTTCTCAATCAGCCTTCAAAGAGAGTCTCAAGTTCAGCGGCTTTTCCGACACGTAGATATCCTAGCTCTTTTATTAGCTTCCATTGGGCACGACATTGGACACCCTGGCTTGAGCAACATGTTTCTGGTAATTTTTTTCTCGAATTTTTCTATTTCTCAAACTAAATTTTTAATTCATAAATTCCACTAGTCAAATTTGTCGTGTCCCCTTGCGCTATTATATAACGATAAATCGATTCTCGAAAATTTTCATTCAATGGCACTATTTCAGCTGATGAAAAAGCACCACTTTTGCTATAGCGATGAGCCTAATGATAAAGAATATACAGGTTAACATTAATGTACCGGCATTAAATAGGTCTGCATATTTATCATCTATTTTCATGACATAGGATTCCGAAAGCTTATTGTTAATTCTATTCTCGCAACTGATATGGCACTACATTGGGATTATATCACCAAGCTAAAGGATCATCTTGACCGACTCATAAACCATGATGTTCTGAACTATGACCCACAATTGATGGAGCAGGATCGCCTTCTTATATGTGGAATTCTTATTAAATGTGCAGACATTAGCAACTGTGCTCGCCCATTTCAGATTGCAGAACAGTGGTCAAAGGTACTAATTGAAGAATTTACATGTCAAGGTGATCTAGAGAAAGAGCTCCACCTTCCAGTTTTATATATGAATGATCGAGATAAAGTGACCGCTGCAGATTCCCAAATTGGATTTATATCCAATTTGGCTCTTCCTCTTTTCGAAGTTGTTGCAAATCTTATTCCTGGTAATTTTTATTATTTTTAAAGAAATTTTATATTTAAGATTATTAACGAATTGATTTTAAATATAGAAATGGGGTATTGCGTCGACTATCTTTTTTCTAATAAAAAGGCTTGGGAAGATAGAAAGTATCTGTCGCAAGATAAGGAAATTGCTTCGGGTAGGCTTATTAATATTTCTTATTATAAGTCTAGTGAAAAATATTTATGATTTATGATATTTATACGCAATAGTTTCTCTTATCCAACAAGATAAAGTGCAAATTGAGAGCTCTCCAAAACCTGATCGTGCTTGGAACCTTGAAACTTCGAGTGGTAGTGACGTAGAAGACGAGGACGAACCACCTGAAATGACGAGGTGGTACGATGCTGTAGAACATTTAGTTGAGGCAACAAGCCCTCCACTTTTTCCTCGAGCATCTGCATCAATGACTCCTTACTTGACACTCATTGGAGTTCGCGAGGGACGACGTGGTTCACTACCAGCTAATCTCAACTTACGGCAAAATTGTGCAGATAATGACACTAACAAATCCCAAGAGCATGAGCGTGTGTTTAGGCCTTATCTTCGACCTTTCGAGGGATCGCTTACGCAACGTCGGCGCTCTACACCGACAATTATTTCTGCATGGTCAAGCAATAGGGACGTGTTTGTTGAAAACTTGAGAATGGGGGGAACAACTTGTGCGGGGAGATCGTAGTGTTTCTCGGCTGGATTTATTCATTATATATCTGGATTATTATACTTATTTAACTTCGTTTTTCTTTATTTATTGTTTAGCTTTTCTTAAATTGTGAAATTTTTCGCCTCTCAAAATATACAATAGCTTTTCCTTTGCTTTTGGGTCTCGCTTTTTCCCTTTTGTTTGATATATATTTTCTTATGTTAAATGGTTCTTTTATCAATTATGACTTATTTATTAGATAACAATTTGACCAATAAACAGAATTACATTAGCAATAACAATATTTTCAACCTTGTATAAGCTCGATAACAAGCATTAGGCAGGCAATCCAACATAACTTTTACAAAAATTTACATAAAATCATTTAGACTCTAGTTCCGTATTTCTATCATTTCGGTAATTTCTAACTCCGACATCATGTCATTTATAACGATAATAATACAGATACTCTATTCACGCAAAATGAAAATTGCCTTCAAGAGTAATTGTTAGGAGATTATAGCTGTTTATAAAGAATATATTGCTTTTTACAGTGGCAATTGAAAAAGGAGTTTAAAATACATTTTTAGGCGTAACGATCGCTTTTGCCCGCAACTGCATTTCTTCGACCATGCTCATGTGTTCTCTCACCCATTCTTCAATTCGATGCATGGCATGGGTCCCATAAGGCAAGCAAAATGAATGTCCCTGCTTGATTTCCGAGCTCTCCGACGCTCGAACATTATGTAGTCCATGCTGTAGGTCGTAGGTGAGGTATATAATGTTTGAAAGAAAAATAATATCGTCCTCCTAAATATATAGAATTAATACAAAGAAATAAAAATATCCAAAATTGCTAATATTACTTGGCACAATTCCTTTAAGTTCCATCCATCCATTTTCTCGAAGTGTACGTGTACAATATTACCAGTGTGATCTCCGAGGAACATAGATTGACTGGAATAGATTCTATCTCTGACAAAATGTTTTTCGGGTGTTGTGATGTCTAAATTTAAAAAACAAAGTTAATGGTATTAGCGTACTAACAAGCCAGAGTTAATATATTCATATATTTACACAGGACTATTCCAGCCATATCCACCTCAGAGTATCGCTGCACATAGTTCAATTCATCAAACGAAAGTGCCTCACGAGGCAAATAAAGTGAGCGGGCCATACGGTCCTCACATATCGGCATCAATTCCCAACGAGTACTTCGGTTGGCTGTTAGACGGATAGGGTCAGAACGGCTAGTGGAGAAATGTCGAAAGCTAGAAGTATTTAGACAATAGATCTACACGGAAATTAGCAGAGATGATTTGGTAATATGTGCATTTTAAAGCATCATACTCTGTATCGATTTCCCTCTGCAAGCTGCTCTACTAATTCCTCACTCGGTCCCCATATGCTCAAAATTGCCTCTCGACTTGGATGTTGATCCTTGCGAGGATAATCGCACACTCTTAGTTTAAGTAGAGGAGTAACATTTCGCAAAATTTTCTTATCCTATTCATTTAAAATGTAAGTCCAACTTGAAAGTATATTAAAAGTGGATACTACTTTTATACGAGAGTCAAATTCTGCTTGTAAGTCTGCACGCTTCTCATCTCTCTGCCTGCCCTCCACGTATTCATACTGTGCTATCTGATCTGTTATATCTGATATCTTTATAGGGTTTTCATCTGGAGAGAGGAAGGGTTTCAAAATTGACCCGTAAAATAGAGGAAAAGTTTAAGGTTACCTTCATTGATTACATCGCTCCATATTTTATCTGCGATATTCTCATATATTTGCTAAAATTTCAAATTGGCAATGAAAAGGTTGTTATTAGCAAAAAATATATAACTAAACTCGATATTAAGGTTCTCGTACCTGATGCCTCCGTGACGCTTGATCTTCCTCTCGTTTAATTCTCACAATCCTGCGACCCTCACCCAAATTTTCAACATAAACTATTGGATATTTCCTTGTGATGACTACGTCCAATGCTGCAATTGCACCACCGTCATAAGAGAGGTTATCAATTGAAACATAAAAGATAGGGGATGGTTGGTAGCCTAGGCGAATATCCCAGCGTGCAATTCGTGTACTATTAGCAGTGAGGCGGAGGCGAAGATTTTCGGGCACATCAAGCACAGGAACCGCCTCATCCCATCCAATAAGCTGCAGTACAAATGTAAATAACTAAATAAACTCACGAGAACGGTTTAGATTACCTTTGCTCCTATTATCGCTAATTTATATCCTATCTTAATTTTGGATCTTAATAAAGCACGCGTTAATGGAGGATCGATACTCGCGCGAATTTTATACCATCCATCGGTCAACTCAAGACCATATACGGTTTCTGCTGTGTTTTCACCTGTTCATAGAAATTGAGATGAATTATAATTCCATAAGTTTTCGCTTTGAAAAACGTAACACCTTTACAAGTATTTTCCTTAAATACGCCACAAATACATAATACAAGGTATCGTGATGGTGAATCGTCCCTCTCTATAATGCGATGCAATGCTGATCTTTGAGCCATGTTTATTTCTCGTTCATACCTATTATAAATAACGTCAAATAAATAAAGTCAAATCCAACACTACAAAAAAATGAATATAAAATACCTGTACTTCAATTGTTCCAAAACTTTTGTTGGACACCACCATTCCTTTATTTGAAATCGCGTGGGAAATAACCTAATCATGGATGCGAGTTTCCATACAATCCAACGATAATGGTTTTCCACCCATCTTGTATCGAGAGGCTTGGCTCCTGCAGCCAATAATTCCTCATATGCTTCATTTGGTCCCCAGGAATCATGTCGCGATAAATCTAAACCAGCTGGGGGGATAAATCGGTGGTGAATTGCACTTTCGGGATTCAATTTAAGAATTTCTGGTGGGCTATTCAAATATTATTAAGTATCAAGTAGTTAAAACATAAGGCATCAACTTACATTTCAGAGCCTATTTCTTTAACTGAATATGGTTCATCATCATTTATCCATTTTCCTAAGGATTTCCTGGTACCTTTAACTATACAGATAAGATCAATAAGATTTCTTGTAGGGAGTAGGGAGAATATAAATATAGTACTAACCACGTATATCGAACATAATTCTTCCTATACTATTGTTTTTATCAAACGAAAGACCTGGCCCTTTTCTCGTCGGAGTCATAGTTAAATCGCCAACATTAAATGATGGATGATTTTTATCTTTCCAAGGAGTCTTAAAAGGAGCAGGTCGTGATGCCGGACTCTTGAGAGCTTGCGAGCGAATTCTTTTTAGTCCACTAGAGGGTCTTGAAATACCGATAGGCTTCGGGGATCGAGGTGGCGGTGTTTTAAGCGCGCTTGAAGGTATTTCTCGCTGGAGTGAAGAAGGGTGCATTTGAAGTAAAGAAGTTGCGTTGATTTTAGGAGGAGGCGTCAAGGATACAATACTAGTGGAACCTCGAATAGGAAAACTGGGTGATGAAAATCCTTTTTCGGAACTACCAACCAATTTACTAAAAGGTTGATTTCCATCTTCTTGTATTTCTTGTGTTATTTCAGTATTTTCAGAGAAAAGCCGCCTATTTTTATGATGCTTTGACAAATATGTTCAGTATAAATGCTAGAGTACTTTTCACTTACTTTTTTGGTGTAATCGGGATAGCGAAATCGATCTGTCCCGGACCAGAGTTTATATTTATATCTTCACTAAAATAAGCAGCCTTCGCTCTCTCTAATGCTTCATCTGATAAAGTTGGAAGAGCTAATCCACTTGCTGTTGCAAATCCACCGCAGCGGTTCCCCGACAGTCTTTCGCTAGCCCTGTCTGAGATATGCTCTCCTTTTTCGAACAGAGCATGCGCCTTTTTCATAGATTCTTCAGAAGGTTTTGCAAGTGTACGTCCGCTTGCTGTCTTGAAACCACCAAAGCCTCCAGATATCTTATCAGAATATTCTAAAATGCTGTTGTAAGTCTATTTTATAAGATACAATAAGTAAATTAAGGAGCGCTTGTAGCTTTTAACCAGATGCCTGAATCATACCCCCTTATTATTAATGAATTCGTTGTGGAGTGATTTAATATTATCATTCGGCTCCGCTATCATATATTTCTCATTCTCCTTGTTTTCTTTGTCTACTTCCTCTAGCAATGCCCTAGCACGCTTTAGAGATTCGGAAGATGGGGGTGGCAAAGATTTTCCACTAGCAGTTTCAAAGCCATTGAAAATAATGGGAGATTTAGTTATAATCGAGTGATCCTCAATATTCTATTTTCAAAGTAAATTAGTTAGGCAGTTGAACATATGGTAAGGGGCATTCATAACCATACTCACAGCTGAAAATTCTACAAAGCTTGCTCTAGCAGCCATATTCTCGCTTTGTTTGCGTTCTGGGGAAATCCGAGGGGAGTTATTCTCAAATCTCGATAAATTAATATTTGCTCCAGTGTTTTTTTTATAGTAATTCTGCGAAGCAATTGAACTTAAAGCTTGATCATCGTCTAGATTTTGAGAGGTAGAGTTCTGGTGGGCATCAATGGAGGTCCCTATATTTGCATCATTCATATTAACAATTATAATACTCAAAAATGTATTCGCGCTGAAAATTAGTATTGAAGCGGGATATGAATACGCGAAAATTGCGCGATACGTCATAAATTAATCATAAATTTCTCTTTTGAAATTATTAAATATGCCAAGAGAAAAACGATGCAACTATTTTATCTATTGTATTGTTTAATATATTTTACTATTGCGGATACTAAATCGTTGCCTCAAATCCCTTTCGATATCATAAATAGTGGCACTGGTGTATGGGATGATTGTGGTAATTCGAATGTATTACTACTTGTGTACAGTATAATAAAATTATTTATTATAGGGAAAAATGAAACAACAATTCATTCACAATCTGTTGCTCTCACTCCATTTCCACCATTTCGTGGTCAAGATCTTGAAATACTCTGGAATGGTTCAACAGATTCACTTATAGATGAGACATATACCGCCAACATTAGCATTCAATTGGGAGCAGTGATATTATTTAATCAGCCAAAAATATTATGCGAAGAGATTGGGCGCTGGGATTTGCAATGTCCTCTTAGAAAAGGAAATTATGAAGTAATAATTAAATAGATATTAGCTTCTTCTTTTAGGGAATTTACTTGTATTTATAATAGATCAAAGAGCGACTGGGAGTCCCTATAAGCGCACCTCCTGGTCATTATCGATTGAGAGTATTAATAACTACAGAAAATGTTACTGCTGGATGTTTGAATATTCAATTCCAGTTATAATAGTTTGCAATAGAGCGTATTTATACCATGCTTCGCATAACATTACATCAATTATATGATTCAAATCAAATTTATAGTTGATTCAAGATAAAGAAAACAATATCCATCATATCATGACTTATATTAATACTCTTGTGAACTCAAGGGATTCGAAAAAAGTAACGGGAAAATTTAGTTTTTTTTATAATACAATAATTTTAGTATATAGAATGCGAAACATAAAGCAATGTGAACATCTCTATTAGTTTCAATAGTTAATGCTATCTGTAAGTAATTGCCTTTAGTATTGATATGGCATTGGTAATTTTGACAGGATGCCGTAAAAGCGTGAAAATTGTATAGCACAATTTATGCTCATCCATCTTTATTCATTGAAACTTATACTATAATATATGACCTTTTCTAGTAGCAGTAAATGTCATTGTAATGTTCCATATATTTTTTGGTTATACTCGCACTTTTTTAAAGGAATTTAAGGTTATATGATTGAATTTGACGATCGATTTACAATTAACAAGCACTGATCTTACAGCTTCATCTTCTTTTATTCTCATTTATATCGGAAATATTATATTAGCTGCTTTAAATAAATGACGTAGTTTTCATTTTAAAATCAAGCACAGAATATTTATATATACACAAATGAATAATGCCGGCTACATATGTATTACATTTGATTACTTCAAAATATGGACTTGGGATACATTCGCTGTACGTTTCCATCCAATATCCTAAAACTCAGACATTCCTTTATTAAACAATATTAAATCTCGGACCAGTCTCTCAAATGAAAATAACAGTTTTCGTTTTATGAGGTAGGAGGAGGAGGGGGATTGGCTTCATTCGATGATGGAGGTGGTGGCGCAAGAGAATCCGCATCGGAGCCAGGGGGGGGGAGGAGGAGGAGCAGAATATCCAGTGTAACCAGATTGCTAAAAATTTTGTAATAAGAGTTTAATTTATCACATTCAAAAAGAAATAGGCATATATATTTACCCAAGGCGACGTTCCAGGAGGGTTTGATCCGGGGGGTGGCGGAGCATAGCCTCCATATCCACTATATCCACCGTATCCAGCATAGCCTCCATAATTTCCATAGCCAGCATAACTACCGTAGCCACTGTACCCATCATAGCTTCCATAACCAGATTGTTGGTAAGTGTTCTGGCCCCACGGAGCTGTGCCAGGAGGAGCTTCAGAAGCCGACATTCCAGGTGGAGGTGGAGCAGCGACGCCAGGTGGCGCGCTACCTGTAGTGCCAGGAGGTCCCATTCCTTGCGTTTGTGGGGGCATGAGGGGTTGGGTTGATTTGCGCCATGGTGCAGATCCTCCTGCTGAACGTTGATTTGCCCATGGGGCGCTGTTTCCGCTACCAGAGGAAGGTCCATAATGTCCCATTTTCACACCAGCATCATCTGTTCTTTCCCCGCCAATCTCTGCCATCAAACTGGCGTATTCATTATCCAGACTACTATTACGTTGTTGTGCTTGATATTGCGCGTCAGGATTGTTTCGATGCATACAATCGCGCGCAGTGTGTCCGGCATTCCCACATACGCGGCAAATCAAATTTAGAGTGTAATTTTGTCGCTCAGGGCACTCATACTTACGGTGGCCAAGGGCACCACAATTCTGACATGTTTGATTCTCATCATCGCGAAGGGTTCCGTTAAGTGCAGCTAGTTCACGAAGTTGTTGACGCTTGAGCTCATTTTGCGTTTCCGGAACAGATGTAGCCTAGTTATATTAATAGGATATAAAATTATTGCGATAAATGTCTTCAGAATAAAAATGCTTACAGTTTCGATAACTTTTTGTATTAATTTGATTGCTTTCTTTACTTTTTCCTCGGAGTCAGCCGATACAAGACAATGCAAGTCTTCTTCTTGGCCAGATGCAGAATTGGCGTCCTTAGATTTGCCCTCTTTTACACTCCCCTTGCCGCGAATGCTAATTTTCGCACCTGACTCGGATTCCATCTTCTTTAGTGTGTTTCCACGTGGTCCGATAAGAAGACCAATGAAGTTTGTCTCTGGAAAATCTTTTACTGGGATGTATATCTAATAAATATACAAGTTGAATGTTTATAAAATTATTGCACAATGATATAAAGGTGAAAAATGATTTTACCTTATCTTGGGTTTTAGTTGGACGCCGATAATCTGTTGGGGGTTTGTATTCAGGGTCATTCTTAATAATATCCTCGATAAGTTTGTGGCGCTCGTCCTCAAGCTTCTTCCGGTACCGGAATTCACGAGTGTTCACACGTTTTCCTTCAGAGTTATATACTGGTTCAGGCGATGGAGACCTAGCATGTAAAAAACCATAAATTTTGAATGAATGATCACATAATTTATAATATCCCGAGAGTGATCTAAAAGGATTACCTCTCGTGTTCAGGAGGAATAAAATCTCCAGTGCGAAGCTTTCTGCTAATTTCTTCAATTCGCAAACGATCTAGTAAAGGAAGACGAAAAAGTGTGAAATCATAATTGTGAATGAAAGTGTATATAATTTATTTAAACGCTTACTTGCATATAAATGTAATTGATCAGATTTCAGATTAGAAGGGAGTGTAGTTGGCATTCCTGGGACAATAGCTTTATCATCTCTCCCACCCCAGCGGCTTCTTCGCTTTCTTTTTCGCTCCTTTTCTTCATCTACGAAAAAAAATACAACAATGAGGCAATGAATAGATGATTGATTTAGAAAAATATCGAACCTGCTTCTCCATTATTATTCTGATCAGCGCGATCGTTCGACCGCTTCAGTGATTTGTCATTCTCAAATGAAGAATGAGGAGGAGTGGGCCTATGATAGTCACTTGAAGGAGGAGGAGGAGGAGGAGGTGGTGGTGGTGGTGGATAATTATGATTTGATGGAGGTGGGGAAGGGGGTGGTGGGGGTTCATCAGCAGGAGGGGGTGGTGGAGGAGGGGGGCGATTTGCATATGGGTCTCCCTGATTCATTCCCCCAAACTGTCGTTTTCCCAAAGGAACCACATTGGTACCCGTTGGTTTCCACATTGTCATAAAATTTACGATGATCTTGAAAGATGTAAAGGGTAGGAAGAGAAAAGGTAAGCAACAATAAAATCCAGCAACGTCATTATTTAGCTTTCGATCTCCGCACTCACCGGCCTCTTTGAGTTTGGGATTTTGAGGTGCGAAAAAACACAAGTATTTTTTTTTCGCGATTTGATAAAGGGTTCATCTTTCGCTTTTTTACTCTTTATCTAGATAAAGCAATCTGCTCTCCTTTTATATATATTTCTTTTATTAAAATTTTTCGGTGCTCTTGAATATTATTTTTGAAAAATGACATCCGCTGGACATCCCCCTGGTGCACCAGCAGCGCCTCCGGTAGCAGTGCCTGCTCCGCCCCCTAACACTCAGCCCATGAGTAATCTTCAAAAGCTAGCTCAGGCAAATGAGCAGGCCTGGCTACAAATGGGTATTTAGTACAAGATTATATAGTTCCCAATTGTTTTTTACTAAATTTTGCACAAACTTTAGGAACTGTCGCTGAGATCATGATGGAGTATGATCGTGCAATGAGTTGCTACGAAGCCGCCCTTAATCATAGTCCATACTCGATCCCAGCTCTACAGCATATTGCAGCATTGTGCCGTGGCAGAGAACAATTTGGAAGAGTGCATATTTTTTAATGATTTTTTTATCAAGTGCTATTTATTAATTCTAGCGACGAATCTAAATAGGCAATAGAGTATTTTCAACGGATCTTGCGAATTCAAGAAAATAGCGGTGAAATCTGGGGAGCACTTGGTGCGCTACATAGTATTTTTATTTTATTCAGAGAACTTAGCTGATGTTATTATGTAATTCTATTGCGTAGGCCACTGTTATCTGATGATTGATGATCTTCAGCAGGCTTATCATGCATATCAACAGGCGTTGTATCACTTGCCAGATGCAAAAGTGAACCCCATACGTGACTTATATTTAGAAACACCATGTTTATTAATATCCTTCATTATAGGATCCTAAACTTTGGTACGGCATCGGTATTTTATATGATCGATACGGCTCACTCGAACATGCTGAAGAAGCCTTTACTGCTGTAATGCGTATGGAGCCCAAGTTTGAAAAAGCAAATGAGATCTATTTTAGACTTGGCATAATCTATAAACAACAGCAGAAATACGACCTAAGTTTACAGGTAGAAAGTTTTATCAAAGTGGCCAGATGAGGGCTTTTTTTTCTCATTTCTTTCGATTGTAGTGCTTCCGTTATATTTTGAATTCCCCCCCTAGGCCTTTGACAGAAATTGATGTATGGTTCCAGATTGGACATGTTTATGAGCAACAAAAGGAGGTAAGCATATATTTGTAGTTTAGCACACTTTGGCATTTGCATGTTCACACAATTTTTGTAGTATAATCTTGCAAAGGAAGCATATGAAAGGGTCTTACAGGAGAATCCGGACCATGCTAAAGCGTTACAGCAATTGGGGTGGCTTTATGACCAAAATGGAGCTAGTTTTGCCAACCAAGAGATGGCCATCAACTATTTGACACGCTCTCTAAAAATTGGTGAGTATTTTTCTATTATTGATATTTGGGCCTATTCTTATCTTTTTCACCCATTAATATAGATGGAAACGATGCACAGTCTTGGTACCTTTTGGGCCGATGCTATATGGCTCAGCAAAATTATAGTAAGGCATATGAAGCATACCAGCAAGCTGTATATCGAGACGGGCGCAATCCCACGTTTTGGTGTTCAATAGGTGTGCTCTATTACCAAATCAATCAGGTTTGTTGTTAGATCTCCTTGAGATGAATTATTTTGTATTGTTGTGTTTTATATATTAATCTAAATTCTATTCTCTAGTATCAAGACGCGCTGGACGCATATAGTCGTGCAATCCGTATCAATCCAATGATAAGTGAGGTGTGGTACGATTTGGGAACATTATATGAATCATGCAACAACCAACTTCAAGATGCACTCGACGCATACCAGCGGGCGTACGAACTCGATCCTTCAAACCCACATATAAAACAACGGCTTACATTAGTTAAACAAGCTCTGCAACAAGGAGTGTGAGTATTCAAATATAAGTATTTTATTTTTTTTTTCGCTTATTTTTATCTCATGCTCTTTAATAGGGCTCCGGCAACAGCTGCACCGATGCCCCAAGACGTTAATTTGCAAGCATATCATCAGAATGCTAACGCGGCTTCTAATGGTCCAGCACCCCACTTCAACCAGGCACCACCTGTTGGGGGGCCACCTCCTGGAACGAATGGCCCAGCCTCTGTATCAGGTCCTCCGGGTAACGGTCCTGGCGGAATAAATGCCTATCCCTTATCCAGTCGAGGCGGGGCTTTTGGAGGACCAGGTGGATCGTCTGAGAATTATTCAAGCAGCCATAGTCTACCAGCACCACTTGGTATGCCCACTACAAACCCACTTAGTCAAACTCCAGCTCCTCCGGGCCAACTCCACGCAGACTCACGTGCCCCTGAAGATACGAAATTGGCCGATTTCGATGGAAGGGCTTCTACTCCATCCGCACCTCCTCAGCAGCAACCACATCAACATGAGTTTGCCCAAGGCCCTATACATTCGCAACAACAGCAGCAACTTCAGCATGCTCCACTTCCAACGCGTCAACCTTATACCAAAACACCTAGGCCTGATGGGCTTGCGTCGCCTCATATCTCACATATGCAACAAGATCGGCGCTTGGGCTCTCCTACCCCTTCGCAAGCTGCTGCTCGTGGTGGCGTATCACAACATAATTCTCGTGCCAGCTCTCCCCATATTCCTCCAAACACAGTTTCGCACAGTCACCCTTATGACTCGCCACGCCTTCAAGAAATCCCGCGAATTGCACATAAAGGGTATGAGCAGCAACAGCAAGCTCCAGAAATTGCAACTGCTAGAGATCGCGAAGCCATCACATCAACTACTCCTACTTTATCAGAAGGTCGTCAGATCGCAGGAATGGGACCAGAGGCACTTGGTGAATCGGCACCAAATGAAAGACGGTTTATTTCAGCTATGGCTGATTCTAATGACGAACGTAAGTCTACTTCGGCAGTCGATCAATCTCAACAGTTATTACGGCCAATTGAGGTCAGAGAAGAGAACACAGGAGAATCGGATACAATGGCAATCGACCAAAATGATTCCGCGGAAAAATCTGAGTTCGAACCCTCTGCAGCTTCAACTATTAAACACGAAAAGGCTGAAGTAGAAGAAAAGCTCCCTGGCATGAGGACCAGTGATGACCAATCTAACGATCTCGGAGAGGTGGATGTTCCTCCTCCAACAATGTCGTCTCGCACCGTTGACGAAGATTATGATGAGAATGAGACAAGTGAGACGGTTGAGACATCAGGCACTGCCGCAACCTCTGCCCCTAATGTGTACGGTGCCAATACAGTGAATGCGAGAAAACGATCATTGAGCGCGGGACCACCTGATTCTTTAGCTAAGCGGTCGAAGCCTTCTGAAACTGTATCTAAAAATGGAGAAAATGAAGAGGACGAGGAGATTGTAGAAGAAGAGGGATCGGTTGGTGATAACACAGCTGAAAAGAAGAGTATGAGAGTTGAGGCAGAAATGGAAACTAACGGAAAAGATTCTTTAGCAGAAAAAGAAAGGGCAAATTAAATTTATGGATAATTTCTATACAAATATTTTCTTTTTACCTAGTGATATTTCTTGTTATTTTATTGCTTAGCTTTATCTTTACTATTTTTATAACACGCGTAAGTTTCCCCTTCTTTCCCTTTAAATTCTTTTCGTTTGGATTATTTGGCCTATTGGATTATTTTCTTTGGATGTATGTGAATTACTATGATTATAATTATCTAAAAGAAAATTTTTCATTCGTTAACACCTAAGAAATGGTGCCATTTTTAGGTTTAAATTAATTGTCGGCAGCAAAGAAATCCTATTTTGTTCAAATATAAATTATAAATAAACAAACTTTAAGAGAAATTAATCCAATTATTTTAAGCGACTTCCCCTCATGAAGGGATGAGCTTCAGTTGAGAAAACATATTTGTCAAGATCAAGTACATTGGGAGGACTGAAGAGGAGATAGAGGTACTTGAGCGTCTCTGCAAAAAAGAAGCTGTTGTCCAAGAAAAATAATAATTAGTAAAAATTCTAACTATCCTTGAATACACAAATAACCTCTCTAGGGAATCCAATTTCGAATCGCTATAGTTAACATCTTTTAGTGCTGAGTAGCCTACATCAGTGCGGCACCATTTTTCGATAGCTTTAAAGATTTCCCACCCGGCTTCCACGTACTTCACATCACCCGTTATTCTCCACAAAATAAACAAGCTCTCCACTGTTTCAGGGCGTAAATGGTAATGAGTATCGATATCATAGTATGACAACCCTTCGTGAGTTGAATAAATCGTAAAAGTAGAATCTTTTTGCTCTGGAAGGAAGCCAACTATCTCTGGAGAAAGGCCAGTGACCGTATGAGAATACATCCATATACAGGTGTCGAGGAGTTTCTTAGCAAGAGTAAGATCGTCCGGCCGGTTGAAGATTTTGGAGCCAATCGCCAACATTCCGGGAACAAAGCACGCCTATTACAGTTTAACATTCAATACTATTTAAAAACGAAAGAATTCGAACTCGTTATCTACCAAGTGATCCATTTTTCCATCAATCTGATCATAAGAACCAGTGTAACCACCCAAAAATAACATTTCTGTGCCGTTGGCCTTGATGAGCATCCTGCGTTTCATTTCTTCCACGGAGAGTAGATCTAAGTTGGAGGTTTGATTAATGAGACAATCGAGTGTAAAAGTTGGAATTTACTTACACATTCTTGCATACTGTTCTTCATCACCATCCACAAGTAAGTGTTGCTTGAGAAAATACTACAAAAATAATCAGTTTTAATGGAGAATATTATGTTTAGAGCGTGTATATACCTCGTACAAACTATCTCCACTAGCACCAAAAGTAACATAATCTGTGAGAGAAAAAGTCTTAGACTGCACGCGATGCTAATTCCCTGAGATATTTGTAGGATCACCTGTGGAGAATTTCCCAGTTACGGGACTGATAAAAATAGGATATAATCCTCGTACTTTGTAATAATTATCGGTGGGCATTTTTTCAAGAAAATCAACTATATGTTGTGCCTATAGAGAAAATTGGTCGGCATATACGAAATATTAAT
The DNA here is from genome assembly GCF_041956535.1 of Calcarisporiella thermophila. NCBI lineage: Eukaryota > Fungi > Calcarisporiellomycota > Calcarisporiellomycetes > Calcarisporiellales > Calcarisporiellaceae > Calcarisporiella > Calcarisporiella thermophila. Next base: position 341,776 of record NW_027192216.1, read on the forward strand.
AAAATTCATTACAGCATACCTTCTTATGATATATTTGGTTGCCAGTATATTCAGAAAGCAGTCTAAACTCTAATTGAATAGTGCCTAATGAAAACGAAAATTATTAAATAAATTCTTATATGTATTATAGCTTTACATGCCGATGTCAGCTACTGAGGTCGAGAGAGAACCATCTCCAGGCTTTTGCCTATTATATTATAAAATGATGTTCAGTGCACTAATTGCAACAAGGATAGTAAACCGGGGAACTTGCGTTGCAACAACGAGAGCACGGTGAGGAAGGCCAGTTTTGGGGTGAAAGGCATTCAGCAAAAAATTTCCAAGCTCTTCAGCTTTGGCAAGTAGAATTTTATTACCAGACATCTCGTATGCGCTGAGAAGCCCACCGAGATGGCGAATGACCTAGTATATTATTTAAAAAGGTAAATGCGTGAGTAAAGCATTCATTGTTATGCTTTCTTTTGGAAAAATAACTCACCGTCTCGAAAACAGATACTTGCTTTACCCCTTTTTCATCTCCGGGTAGAACATTGACCCTGGAGAAGTCTAGGTTCTTAACCACATCTACTGCGCGATCGAACTCCGCCTGCATACCCATAATAAATAATGTATCCAGAGAATCGACAAGTGTGCATGCCCATCCCCCGAAACGGTCTGTTGCTCGTTTTGAAAGTGGTCGTAGCTCATCATGGCCATAAGCATATTTTTTATATCCATTCCAAGCATGCATCTGACCACATTTCAGTAGTTTAACCTTGATATCTTCCTCTCATTTTCAGCGAATTTTACATATACTTACAAATGCATTTTTAACTGCTCCTCGCCGGCCCTCGCGTCTCTTTCGTTCTAATACTCTTTCTTCCAATTTAAATGAGTGCTGTATACGTGGTAGTCTCGAGACAAAACCGGGCACAATTTTATGAGATATACGAGGTTTTCCTCTAATGCTAACATGGCGAATATATACGAAAATGAGTAATAGGGAGCCGATAACAAGGAGAAAAAAAATTCGTGCTCGGAAATTGAGTCTAGTAAAGCAAAGAAAATGTGGCAAATCATTAAGAGAGTAAGCTAACACCAATTTATGCAAAAAAAAGAGTAGACCTTTCATTTACCTTGGTAACAATATCATTACAGAAAGGAGTGAAGCCGAGATGCTTTATGTTTTCAATCAAAGATGGATCTGATATCCACGGACAACCACCTGGAGAAAGAGTTTAAATCAATTCTGGGTAAGTAGAATTGTGACTGTCTTTTCATCCAACGTGTGTATGAATTCTGCGGATGAAAAATACATAAGGGGTTGTATAATATACATCCGCCATACCTTTCAATGTATATTCTTGAAATATACGTTAAGCTGCTCTTTCCTTTTCTTTCTGCGTGTTAACTACCTTATAATTTTCTCATCTCGTATCCGGGTCCTATATTAATCTGAATAATTCAAGGTGGCTTGGTTTACCAACTATTACGGAAAATACCTAGAACGCGTTCTACAGTTTTGAACATAATCATAGCACCTCGTTCATTCGGATGATGTACTTTGATCCATGACATTAGTAAAAAAGAACGAAAAACTAGAAGGTAGGATTAAACTAAAGTAATGGTTTATACTACTGGACTTGTTTTCAATTTTAACGGTTTTCTGAGCGACTATGATAACCTAACTCTCGATCGAATTGATTCTGGGCCTTGATGTTAACTATTGAACTCTCTAATTTATTGTATTAATATAGATTATAAGCGTGATTCTCGCTACAAAAAATATGTCCAACTTGTAGAGAAAAATCTTCAGACTTTCGAAAACATCACCGAGTGGGCCGATCTTATTGCATTTCTTGGCCGACTTCTAAAGGTGAACATCTACCCATATTATTGCCAAGCTATAACATAACTGAAATTCTGACTTTTAATTTTCAGACGTTTCAGGCGTTTCCCCAATTTGAAGTTATCCCAAGGAAGCTTACGGTCGCTAAGAGATTGGCCCAATGCCTGAATCCTGCTCTCCCTGCGGGAGTACATCAAAAGACCCTGGAGGTTTATGAATATATTTTCCAGACAATAGGGGTAAGATTTACACATCATGATTGATATGAATGCCACTAATATTGGAGAATTCAGGCAGATCAGCTCGCTGATGATCTTGCGCTATATTCAAGTGGCCTATTCCCGTTCGTACAATATGCTGCGATGTCAGTAAAGGTTTGTAAGCTCATCTTTTAGCTGCTAGAATAAATGTGCCTCATGTTCAGTTAATATAAATTTTTTAATCGGTTTATAGCCACAGCTTTTGAGCCTCTTCGAAACATACTATTTCCCACTTCACACGCAGTTGAAACCAATCTTGAAAAGTTTAATTATAGCACTTCTACCGGTCATTGAGGAAGAAAATGGTGAATTTTTTGACAGAGTGGTATCACTATTGGACCATCTGTCGCAAACTATCACCATGTCCTACTTCTATCAGTGTATGTGGCTCGTTATGATTACCTCTGCGCAACTCCGGGGGCCAGTGCTTAATTATTTAATTCGGCGAGCCCCCTCAATGGACTCTCTGGAAGGTATTTAATATACAAGCTTCCATCGTTACATTTCTCAATCTAACGGAAAAATATCTAGATAGGGCATGTTTTCTGGGAGATGATGCAGGTCTGATGGTGCGTGCCTTTTCTGCAACCTTAGGCGATTCAAATATATTGGTGCAGCGTTCTATGTTAGAGTTGCTTGTAATACAGTTTCCTCTCTCCAAACAGTAAGTTTCAATATTTTATTATCTGTGCTAATTATTTATTAATATGTTAAATTTTAATTTTGTTAGAATCATAAAGCACCATGATCTTACATTGCTAATGAAAGCTGCACTGGGAGTTGTCTTGCGCAAGGACATGTCTTTAAACCGACGCTTGTATGGCTGGCTTTTGGGACCACATGATCAAAATAATCAACAACAAGAATATTTTTCGAAATATGCACGCGAGCCTCTCACCATAGCTCTTCGGCGTCTTTTCTTCGCAGCTGAAGGTGATCTCGCAGAAGGTCAAAGACCTTACAAGATAATCGTTTCGCTTATGGATCGTGGCGAAATTGGTCAGCCTATTGTACAGGATTTAATTGTAGACGTACTGCAAAGTTTACGTGGTCATATCTCAAAAAGCGAATTTGGACCGGGTCTCCTTCCAACGGCAAATATGTTTGTAGAAATGGTGACACCCTACTTGTTCTGGATGAAGTTGTTCAATCTTATGGACGAAAACTTTCCGAGTTCAGCTTCTGCAAATACCTTAGTAAGCATTTCCCGACTCTCAAAAGCCAACATGCTTATTGACCAGATAAACCCATATTATAGCCTTTGGATTTGATAGAGTTCGTCCTCGATACATTCAAATTATTAGAAGAGGAAATTCAGCTCCTGCATATGCCTTTACTCTTATTGGCAATTGTGTGCAAAATTGAGGTAATTCAGTAATTCTTTAACAGCATCTCCCAATCTTATCTAACTCCCCTTTTATCTGTTTGCCAGAAAACCGCAAATCACCCGGATTTTAACGACCTTTTACCCCAGATAGAACGGGCACTTACCGTTAGTATTAAACTGCTGCGACGAATGCCCGAAAACGTATTCAAAGAACAGTCTGAGACTTTTGAACCTGAGATTGAGCCTGGCCAAGACAACTCCGATTCTGAGAGCAAGTTGCACAATCACTCCTCAGAAAGCGAAGTAGACGTCGATAAAGGGTTGGTCAATAGTAAAGATACAAGTGGGGCTCGCTTCTTTAAACGAGGTTCTAATGCCCTCGAGTACATTCGAGATGTGTACACCCCTTGCGCTGGCGGCAACTATGAGTTTGGTGGGATACGAGGCGCAGTACTTATTAAAGAACTGCTACAGCATTTGCAAATATTTTTGAGAGAACTGGCCAGCCAGAAGGTACTTACTTGCTCTGCAGAAGAACAAAGAAAGGTTTCGGCGGTGATGCAGAAAGCATGTACATTATTGGACGGGGTTTCAACGCATGCCATAGATTCTCAAACCCTTGTTGTTGGCCAAGATAGACGATGGTTGGAAGTACTACTTGAATGCTGTTATCGAGCACAGGACTTTAGTTTATTGAATGCTGCGCTTTCGCTGGTTATTGACCTAGTGAGCAAAAAACAACTACCCTCCCTAAGCGTGTGGGCACGGGAACAGGTGCGCAAAATTATGGATCGCCTTTGGTCGTGGCTCTCGCCTGAATATATTTCTCTTCATCCCCGCATTGTGCAACTCATTTGGCAACTTCATGCAGCGACCCATTTCCATCACATTGAAACACTCATTGCAGGTTATTTGGTCAACCAAGATACAAAGCAGCGACTCAAAGATTATGAATGTTTCTCGATTTTAGTGCAGCTGTCTGAGAATGTCGAAGATTTAAGCCGTGCTCTCGCCCGACCTATGTTCCTTATGCTTGACACGCTACGCGATGACAATCCTACTAACCGGCGTGCTGGAGAGTCTTGGTTGCGCACACATCTCAAATCTCATGCCCGTCTGCTTGACCCGATAATTCAAATCTTACAGCACCCATCTATTTGTCGAAGACAAACGACCGCTACCCTTGATGACGAAACTATATCCTTTTATTACTACGAGAAGAACTTTAACCAAACCGAGGTACTCTATGCCCTAGAGACATTGTTAACAATATGTCGTTTTGGAGGACAATCTTTCTTGAGATCTACGCGTGTCCACAGTGCTAGCTTATCCCCTGGCAACATATCTTTGGATGACATGAAGGCGAGGGAGGCACCACACGGCTACACGTCTTATTTTGAATGCATGGTTATGAATGCCTTAAAGTAAGCTCACTACCCTTTGAGCCGAGTTTTGAAGTTTTTTTTACCATTTTCTACATTAGATTGCTCGAAAGCGAGGTGTCTGAGTCGTTTATTTCCTCCATGGGTCTCACCAACGAGTCCATTCAAATTACAGCAACAGATCTGCTACATTTCTTTGCAACCAAGTCTGAGTTCATGGATTTGGCGCTGGTTCAACAGGCATACGAAGTGACGCTGCGAAAATTACTTTTTTGCATTTCCGTATCACGACTGGACCTCCAAACTCGTCTGCTCTTCCTGCTTCATGCGACTTCCTCCCTCTTATCTCGAGCGGAGAGACGCCGTAAAAATTCAGCTGCCACTGCCGACCATCCCGATGAAGATGGAGAATTGGCTACATCTTTTACTCTATCTACGCCCATGGACGCTGCAAGCTCTCCACTTCTGATTAAATGTCTGATAAACGCACTTTCCATGCCTTCAAACCGGCCCCTCTTGCAGCACTGGCTTGATTTTGTAGTTTCCTGCCTTTCTTTCTGGAGTCATGCTTTTAAACGCATACTACTTCCATTGATGCAATGCTTGAGCGACCAACTGGTGCGCTGTTTCCAAGATATGCAGGCCCATTTGGAATATGGTGCACCAACCTGCTCAGAAGAAGACATGGTGGGGCTCCTGATGTGTTTCGAAAGAGTGCTATTATTTTGCCTTGTCGAGGGTCGCATCGACGAGACCAATGCTTCTATGAGTGTAGGGGCCTCTACCGATTCGAGGGCATCTTCATTACCTCTTGGCATCTCTGAAGGGACGGGAGGGCTAAGATCCTTAGCTGGGTATCTGTTTTCGGCTGACTCAGGGAATGATTCGAATGTGCAGGAAAATAAGGTTTGAAGAGGCATACATCAATGATTTGATTCATATAATAATCTAACATTGGCCTATTCTATCTCAGCTCCAGGCACGCGAAACCATTCTCTACCACCTTCCCACTACACTTCAAATCCTACTAGATATCTGGTCCATCTTCGAACCCCCCAATCAAATTGAGAGCCCATCCCTAAGGGAGCGTGTCCATTTCCGTATCCGCAGACTTCTAGAGCGTACTTATAAAAACTCGCCCGCCGATACCGTAGAGGCGTTCGTGGAAATGTGGCTCGGCGAAAACACGGTTTCACTGATAACCGGAGATTCCGCAGAGAAGCATGAAAAATCAAGTATCGTCATTACGGTTATGAACTCGATACCAGCCCTCTCCCCACAAGCTGTCATTGTTTCCCTACTGGATTCCGTTCGGTTGAGGTCGCCGGTTACTCAGTCTTCAAGTCGATCAAGGAGAAATATTTTGCGAGCTGGCAAATTATCGGATATCTCGGTCATGCGGTTTCTTGAACAATACTGTAGCAATACATCTCGTGAAGTTGTTATGGACGTCTGGCCCCAATGCCTTGGGTTTGTAAAAGAGTTCGTGGCAAATGCCTCTCAATGCAAGCACTTCTTTCCTGGACTGTTACGTTTCATGACCATCATGATGGATAAACTCAGCATGGGCCCCTTGTGGGAAGATAAGAAAGTTCGACGCGATGCTCAGGTAATTGCTGGCTAATCGGTTTACAAAGCTATTGCAAGCATTCAATCTCAACGTGCTGGAAATTTTTTTAGGACCAATATCAGCGTATGCTAGATTATTGCATTTTAATTTCAGGCAAATCCTTTGATCAAGGGATCTGGTTGCGACGATCGAATTATGAGGATGAACAGGAAGTATCCTCGGATCCTGGCGTGGAAATCTCGGAAACTGCAGAGAAGGATCAGACAATAACACCAAACGCCAGCACCCCCGATCTTGAGAAGCGCACCCTTTCATCAAAATATAAAGAGGATCTCACAATTCAGCAGGTATATTTGGCTCGCTTGACTCGTATTTTGTAATCGAGGTATTAACCGTTCCAATCCAACACTAGATCAACCTCTATTTTGCCCAAACAGTTATTGGCTTACTCCGCAGGTTGCTTATCGACCCTGACAAGATTAACGCTGTTCTCTCGAATCTCATGTACTACGTTGTGACTCCTCAGTTGAAGACGCGGGTTACTGGGTAAGAATGAACTCCCATGTATCGCTGGCGTATGCAGCTTACATATCACATACTTTAAAGGGGAGGCAAGGGTAATTATCTCATTCCGGATATGCTTTCTGAGATATCCTCCATTCCCTTTGCGTACCGAACGTGGCGCAAGGAAATCTGGGACACTTTCCTTGACAATAAATTCTTTGTTATGGACGCTTCTGGTGCACAAAAGTGGAAGCACTTGATTCAGTGCGTTATGCAATCGGAGAAGGAGCGCTTTGCTGAGTTAATCGGTCGCATCAGCACCACTCCCTCGACAACTGCTCTATTCTCTAACCGTGAGCAAGAGGAACTTAACCGCTCCTTGAACCTACGCCGCCTGAGCTTCATCTTGTACTGCGGAGAAAAAGATCAGTATTTGCCGCGTTTGCCGAGCATCTTGGAAAAATTGGTCGACCTATTCCGACTGAACCAAATTGAGCCTGCCCACGTCGAGGTAAATACGATTGTGGGCCTTCTCGTAGGGAAGAGTTACTGAACTGAAATATACATGCGTGTGAATAGCTCTACCTCTGTTTGCGTGTGCTACTTATGCGAATTTCGCACCACCATTTGAGCAATTTCTGGCCTACTGTATTGACTGAACTGGTAAGGAGAGAGTCTCTTGATGTCTGATCGAATATACTGCTAACATGGGGTTTAGCTGCGTTTCTTTGATATTGTTCTCCAAAACGATACTCTGCATCGGCCTGAAGATTTACGAGTTTTCCTTGCTGCGTGTAAATTTTTGGATTTGACCTTTACCCTGCAAATCGAGGCATTGCAAATGTAAGCTTCCCCTGACTCGCATTCTTTCCCCTAACTCACATTCTGATGGTTACTCTTGGCTAACGCATTGGTTTTGCACCATGTATCAGTCACCAATGGATATTTATTGATGATACGGTGGACTCTCTGGACGAGACACCCCACGCACTACTCGACTGTATTGCCAACAAATTTTCCGACTCCAACCTTCCCGCCACCAACATGGACGTAGCCCCTTCCCCAGGCGAGCTCAAACGCCCGTTGCTCACCATGCGTCAAGTCACGAATGTGCGCGAACTCTGCTTCTTCTTGAAGCACATCAGTCTTTATGTGCATCAATCCATTTTCACCCTTGCCCCGCCTGATCTGACATTTATCGAGGAGCTAATATTGGGCGATTTACTAGATGAAGAGAGCACGGAGAGTTAGTGCCACCGTCTATCCGGATGACTCTTATTTTTTTTATTTGTTTTCAGAAAGCGTGACGGGTGTTTCGTTTTTTTTTTTTCACCCATATCCATTCTTTTTTGCCTTATGATTATCCTCACTTATCTTTCGCTTCCTTATTTTAATTTTCTATTTGTGATGTAGATTTCTGACTTCGCTTTTTTGTTACTAAAATCCTGAACCAGACTGCTTATCAACTTTTGAAGCAAATGTTCCTTTTGCGTGCGAGGAGCTTATTGTGAAAATCTTCCTTTTCACCACGATTTAGGGAATGAACACCGTCTAGCTAAAAATAAGAAGCATTTCTTGGTGATATGTCGCTGAAACCAGTAGGATATCGAATCACCTTATGTACAAACACCCCTTGACGAAAAAAACAAGAAAAAGGAAAAAAAAACGGAGAGTAAAAATATGGTGGGGGTGCAAAAAAATACAAGAATTGAACAACTATACTACGAGAAAAATGGGGGGTTTGGATACATGTTGAAAGCATTTTTTACCAAACAAACTTCCAACCTATTGCTTCAGTCACACCTCTTCTCTAACTCAGCTTTTTCACCCTCACTGGTGACGGAATACCACAAGATCCCCTGCCATTCATATCCTAGGTGCTGATTTGGAATTATGTCGCCCTGCGTTACGATATCGAGGACAACCTGGGCACAGCAAAATGCTCTAGATAGTTAAAAGGTGGATGCCAATACCTCAAGCGGATCAAATTGAGTTTCTTCAACTACTAATACATTCTATTGCTAAGTAAGAATCCTAAATAAATACACTAGATTACGCAATAAACATTAGTATAGTATGAATATAAGTTTAAAGATGGGTAGAATGTTATTCGCTCTATGGTGGGCTGATTTTTCGGCCCAGTAGTTATTTTGATTATATTATAATGTTTTCTACATCCCAAAATTCGCAGATTAGTGAGTCGCTTTGGCGGAGTGGTTAACGCGGTGCCCTGCTAAGGCATTGTCCTTTGGACGCGCAGGTTCGAATCCTGCAGGCGACGAAAAATTTTTGAAAATGAATTTTCAATCTTTTTTTTTTTTTGGGGGGGGGATCTACGGTCTTTTAGAGAAGGTATATTTAGACTGAGTTAATCAAAGAGGACAAAATGTACATAAAAGTCGAAATGGACCAACGCAAACGAATACAAACATTGATATAGGTTACAAATATACAGCTCCAAATTAGGAAATTAATGTTTGGTAAACTGATCTAGGACGATAATGACAACCTCTCCCTCCCATCTCCTCGCCAGCTTTTCCCAGTCCCCGGCACGCTGAATCCGCTGCTTCACCAAACGGCCACTGGTGTTGCACCTCCAATAACAGCCCATCCTACTCCGTTGGTCTCGACGGGACCCTGTTAGCCGTTGCAGCTGAAAGCGAATGTGCTCCTGTAGAACTCTGAAGCCATGGACATCACGGGTAAGGCGGAGAAGCAGAGCTGTATCGGGATCAAGCAAAACACGAACGCTAACCGGGGGCGCAGGAGGAGGCTTTTCGGTGGGGGGTGGGGGAGGGGCGAGGGGCAGAGACGGTAGGGAGTGTCGTGGGATTCGGTAGAGGGGTACCTGGGATTGGGCCGATGGAAAGGAGCGCGGTTCACACATGGACTTGTTTCTTGCAAAGCCATCTGATGGGACCGCAGGCATATCGCCGGGGTTGCTGGGATAATGGTCGCGCTTCTCGTGGATGGTTTCGGCGCAACTCCACCCATTAAACAAAGGCGATTCGAACACAAGCTGGGCAGGTGGTCGGAAATCGTCATCGTCCTCCTCGTCTGTATCGAAGTCGGATCCAGCGTCGGAGAGCTCGACCTGCGGGTCCGAGAAGGAGCCCTTCCCATGGCTCAATTTTGAAATAGAGGAGTGGTCCTCAGAGGAGGAGACTGAGAGACTGCACCCAACGACCTCACTGCTGTATTCACTGCTTGGGGAGGATTCGCAGTGTGGTTTGCGTACCTTTAGGTCCATCGTTGGAGGTATACGTTTGTCGAACAGCGCTGTGTCCACGGTATCGCCAACGGCACTCTCCTCATTCTGCGGGGGCTGCGACTCACCCTTGCCCCTGTCCTTATTCTCGTCCAGTTGGTTCAGCTCGAAGAAATTCCTAACCAGAGGCAGCCTGGTTAAGGCGTCCTCTGAGCAGAGGATCCGCTCTGCTATCGCATTCCACTCCTGTGCTCTCCGCTTCCTTCCCCCCTTCACTCCGAGCCATTCAATCAATCTTCCACTAATACGCCTATTGTTCCCGACATCGAGAAGCTTCTCGACCGAATCGGTTGTCTTGGTGCGCAAGGCGATCTCGCGAGACAAAATCTGAGTGAAGTAGATCAGCTCTGCATCGCCTCGATAGATGGAGTAGGAGACGTGGCCTTTTCGGAGTTGAATTTTATAATGCATAGAAGAGATGGCCTCAACATGGACCGTAATGCTTAGGCTTTCTGATATGATCTTGGTGGTGCCGGAACGAGGGACGAGTATGGAGCGGGGCTCGGGGAGAGGAACTGAACCCACAGGCAGAATATGTGCAAGCATAATGACAGGTTAAATCTCTGGCCAAGATGTATGAGAGAACAGCTGGGAAGCATCAAGGATGGAGTTGGTATGCCAAACGTTCCTCATACAGCAGCGGCTAAGTGGTTTGATAAGCAATGGAGAGAAGAGCAAGTCTTGTAGCTCCAGAAATGTATTGGGATGCCAAGTGCTCGAATGCCTCGTGGCAAAATACAAAAAAAAAATCCGACCCTTTTTTAGGGCCAGTGTGGAGTATATATATGCCATTTTCGAGCAAGGGGGAAGTGCTCAGACTGCAGACTCCGGTTTAGTGAACAGAGAGGACGGATGGACTAAAAAGAGCATAGGATTTGACAGAAAGGCGGGCCATTAAGTGGACATGCTAAGTGTTGCAGGGGCTGCCACAACAACCACCAGAAACCCCTTCCTAAGAGGCGAGCTTTCTCTGTTTTAGCGGCCACCAGGCGAGCCTTGTCAGTCCTGGACCGCAAAAGGTGCCCCAGGTTAATGAACAGTAAATTGAAACCCTGCTATTGCAGGCCACCTGTGGCGCTTTCTCCCCGCCTCGCTAGCCTCTCAGAGCTTACGGGATTGACTGCTTGTGGCTCCAGCCAACCGGCAGCAGTCCTCGTTCTCTGGGCTCAAAGCTTTTTCATTTGACTTTCCCAACTCTCTTGGGGCGAGGTCCAGGATAGCGGACAGCGGGCAACTGAGGTCTCGAGCTCTCTCAAAAGCAGCCTAAGAAAAGAGAAACTGTCCGTTGTTGTTGAACGCGCGAACATCCAATCACTGTGGGCATTGGCCAACCCGAATGTTTGACCCTTCCTTATACGTCCGTCTCCTTGCCGGCCGCAATATAACACCTGCCAAGCCTCCACGCTGACCTGCTACCAACCCGTGGTAATTGCTCTCAAATTTGTTTGATCGCTGTCTCGAGCGGCCGGCAAGGAGACAGATGCAAAAGGAAGGTCCAGGGCCTGTTTGTTTGCTCCAAGCGCCCGAAAACTCCCGTGCTATCTCGCTCCCCCGAGAGGGCGAGGGGCCGTGGCGGGGGCTTACCTTCACCGGGCTCTCCCTTCTCGGGCTCGCAGGACCTTGGGCAACCTGTTCAGTCAGGAGACAAAGCCTGGTCAAACAAGCGAAATGAAGGCCCCCTGCCAAGTGCGCAGAGTACAGTCCTCAGGACCGAGTACAAGAGACACCCCATTCCCATGCCACCCCTCCACCCTAGGATCCAAAGAAACCTCGTTTTCCAGCGTCCTGGCCAGGAGTCGGCGGTGCCTCTCGCCGTTTCCACTCTAATAAAATTTGTGGTTGAAACTCGATCATTTTTATTAGTATTAATCAACAACAGGAAGCAATAGTAATACTCAATATCACTGGGCAAATAGCGCAGTCATGGGTGGGCCTAAGTGGGCGATAGTTTGGGGTGTGAGAGGCATGGGCTCTGATGGGTATATTCACTCTCGTTCCCCTTTGTTGGTCCAGTCTACTTCGGTTAACAACGGGCATTTCAATATGAATGTAGTTCGCCACTTTCGTTATTCCAGTGTCGGACTCCGCGAGGATATTTGCCGGATAGCCACGTGGGGTGGCAACCATTGAGTTCATATGACGTCAGCACTACTCTCTTTTAAGCTCCTGACAATGTGACCACAGTATGAAGCCTGTATCCGCTCTAACTGACAAAAGACTGTGAAATAGCCACCACAAGCCAATTAGTGCGAAGGAGCAACGCTATGAGCAACAGTACCTCTCTGCTCTTGCCTCCGTGTTTCACGATGGCACGCACTAATTAGAGGGTTTTTTTTTTGTAGGCCGCGCCAACGGAGTGTTTGCCACTTTTCTCGACGGAGGGCGAATCTATACGTGCGCTATGTGTAACACCCATCTCGCTCGGCACGATGAGATTATATCCAAGGTAATGGCTCTATGGCGCGCATTACGTTGCTCTTTCTCACTCTGGCTCTTCTGTCCCATTAGGCCTTTAATGGAAGACATGGGCGCGCTTACTTGTTCAATCATGTTGAGAACATTTCGCTGGGCCCTCGGGAGGATAGGGTGCTCATGAGTGGGCTGCATTCGGTAGCAGATATTAGCTGTTTGGTGTGCCAGACGGTGGTTGGATGGAAATATGTAAGTCGTAGCTTTCTCTTTCTCCTTCAGACACTCCCTCGCGAACTAATGGACCGAACGCGGAATTAGATTGCAGCATTCGAACCCTCACAGCGGTATAAGGAGGGCAAATACATTGTAGAAAAGGCAAAAATCACAAAGGAGAACGGTTGGGACGACTAGAGATGACTCTACTCTTTAATACCGCCTTGAAGCCCTATTTTCAAAGATTTTACGACTGAGCTTTATTGTAATCTTGTATGAATTGCCATCAATGCTTCGTTTGTGCTACTAGTCAGCATGTCATGCTATTCACCCAATGTATTTTCATGATTATTATTAACTTATTTTGGAAGGAGGACTGGAACATTACTGAGTTTGTTTTTTAAGAAAGTCGATATATCCCTGGATGACCCGTTCACGGTCCGGCTCTGGCTCGTTGTGCACTGTAGGGGCGGGAGAGAGGGGGGGGAGGTCAAAGTTGAGATTCGATTTGCCTTGCTCGACCAATGAGGAAACATCGTGGGCATTACTTACATTCGTGGTAGAAGTCGTCATACGTGACGAAGGTCTTATCGCCCTCGAACTTATCGATGAATTGCTTCGTGTGCTCGTAGGACGTGAGCTGGTCTTTGGTGCCGTGCGTCACGTAGATTGGAACCTTGATGTCTTTGTAGCGAGAGGTGAGGAGGGCTTTCCCCTCCGACATGAAGTCATCGGCTAACATCCAACATCGGCCGTCAGAAGATATCAATCTACAGCTTATTGGGGCATGGGGTATTTACCGCAACGCAGCGAGGTTATATTGTGCACCAGCGGGTCGGCGTCATACTTCAGGACCTCTTGTTCGTCGCGGCTAATGCCCGAGGAGGGCACATTGGCGGGGACCTGGAATGAGCCTATCACTTTAGAGAGCAGAGAGCCGAGAGCCACCACGGGCCGGGGTGGTGCAGTTTCCTTCGGAACACTATGACGGCAAAATAGGAAACGAAGAGGGGGTCATTGTCGATTCCTTCCACCAATGGAGCCAATGAAAAACCCACACTAGAAGGGGCGAGCAGGCAATAACTGCCTTGATCTTCTCCTTAAGCTCCCCCATTGCAGCGTAGTTCAAAACTATGGCACCCCCCATGCTGTGCCCCATTAGGAAGAGCGGCCGACCTGCTTCTTCATCCTCTTTGGTGTACGCGTATTTAATGATGGTGGTGAGATCGTCCAACACGGTCGCATATCCCTTGGTGACGCCAAGCTTTTTTGATTTTTGGCCAGTCCGTCCAAATCCGCGCTGATCGTACGAAACGACGCGGAAGGATTCACTTGCGAAGCGTGTGAAGACATGATCATAGCGAGTGCAATGCCTGTAATTACCAAGAAAGGTCAAGTGAGTGTTCCCAGGGCGGGAAGCCGGAAAGAATGCGGAGCATTACTCTCCAAATCCGTGCACAAAAACCACGACGGCCTTTGGCGAGGTGGTGGGTGTCCATTCGCGAATATAGACCTCATGCTCATCTGGAAGCAGGATCCATTTTTCGCTGACAAAGTCGGGCAGAGTGCTCATTGTTTTGAGAGGAAGCAAGGGGGAAAAGCAGCAAGGAAGCCTTTGAGCTCGTGGAAATGGTTGGGAAATAAAAGTAACGTTAGCGAAGGACTAGGGAAATGCGATCTCTCGGCTACTCTTTTAATATTTTCACGAGGCCTTCTTTTCTTCCTATCGCGCATTATTTCAGAATTTGAATTAGAATCCGGTGGTGGCACATCGGATCGTTTCACTAAGCTTTTATTAAAAAAAAACAACCATGACGCAAAAAATAAGCAAAATTCTCAAAGACACTTTTTCTCCACTATAGACGCGCCGGACTCCTCATACTCCTTCCGTGAGACCCATAGCTGGTGGAAGGTGCCCATGGAGGCGAGGATGGAGCCGCCTAGCCATCCACTGTACTTGCGCTCTACCGTGTTTCCGGGCGCATGGATCTTGAACTTTTGCTAAATTAGCCAAATGATCATGTCAGCATTCCATCCTCGATCTGGGAAAATCTTCCCGCATCCGTTTCAGTTTACCCCAAATGCCAAGTTATACAAGTCCTGGTTGATCCGCTCTGTGAAGCCAGGGAAGAGTGTATTGCCGCCCGTCACCACAATGTTACTCAACAGCGATGGCCGCATGTCAATATCACAGCTGAGGGCGCTGTTGAAAATTAACTGTGGGATGCCTACCGCGGATTCGACAGAGCGCGTCTCCTCGTCGGTGAACCCGACGACAGGCTTTCTGATGTATTGCTGGGGCTGGAAGAGTAGCTCAGGGACTCGGTAGCGCTCCGAGCCCACATTCATATTATAGCCATCCGGGAACTCGTAGGGTCTCTGGGGACGTGCGGATATCACGCTGGATAAAGGGGAAAAAAAGTTTGGTTAGATTGTGCGGATAGAGAAAAATGGGCATGGAAAATGGTCACTTTTCATCGTAGGGCATCTCTGCAACCTGGCAGACGCTCTCTTTGAATTCATGGATTGTTCTCTGTTTGAAGAAAAAAATAAAGAAATGGGTGAGTGAGGAGGAGGCATTTTGATTGCCAACCGCGGCATCATCCCCTCACCATTTTCATGTACTTGTGAAAACTCTCTGTGGTATTGGGTCGATCCTTTAGTACGGCGTTGGCGGGCTGCCCTGGTTCTACAGGGTGCTTTTTCGCCACCAAGTATTGCGGCACCACCTTGACCCCATCCGCCTCCAGCCCCTGCAGGATCTGGTCGGAGACAAACTCGCCCGCCACTATCTGCCGCTGCATCCCGCGTTGAAGCACATATCCGTCGTACACCGGCACAGCGCTAGTGACACCTCCCCCCGAGGAGAGGACGAGCGCGGTGGATCGCCCCGTGGCGAAAGCGGTGCACACCGCGTCTCGTGCAAGATAGAAGGCAGGCACATTCAGGGACTCGAATGCGATTTCGCACATTTTTTCTCTCGCTTCGCGAGGATTCCATGCCGGCTCAACCACCAGCAGCGGGTGCTCTTCTGCCCTTACCCTCAATCTCCCCTTGATGGCATATTCCCACATTTTCTCCAGTGCATCCCAATCCTTTACTAGTCCATCGCGTCCCACCACCTGTTGGATCTCCATGTTGGGTCTCCAGCATGTAATGTCGCCATCGCCGAATATGTATTGCTTTTGCTGTTGCTGTGGGGTCGATGCAGTCATAGAGGTGTCACCCTCCGCATCGGTGGGTGGCGCAGAGGCGGACGATGGAAGTACACCTGCAAGCGAGGGGAAGACCGCCTTGGGTGTGTCTTCACCGGCGTAGCCTGCCCGGGTCCAGCAGTAGCCTGTGTCTAGGACTAGGGCAGAGATCTCGTCTAGATTGAATTAAATTAATCCCATTAGATTGGCAGAGCGATGGCCATTAATTTCATCATTCTCATCATTAAGAGGAACAGAATGAAGGTATTACCGCCTCCGTATGTTGCCATGATTCTAGTAGCACAATTTTATAAAAGGGCTGCAAGTGCTGGCGATCTAGTCTAGTTATCGCGTCCGCGGAGACATGGTCTAGCAGAAGAAGAGTTTTCGACAATTTGTGGCGCAGAAATAAGCCACTTCATTTCAACCATCTTCTCGAGTAAACATGTTGGACGAGATAGACGTTGATCGTTCTCGTTAAAAAAGTCGATGGCCATGCTGTTACGGACACTCGCAACCGCTCGTAGTCTGGTGAGACCAGCTTATTGCAGAGCCATCAGTTCCATCCCACCTACCCAACAGTCACAAAACAGTAATATCCTTTTCAATGCATTTTCTAACCATGATTGTTGAGCATGTATGCGGATTAGATGCGATCGACACACCCGACACGACCGAACACGCCCATGCCGCCCTTACAAAAGTTCTCCAGACACTTACTAACAGTAAGATTTCATTTTCTACCCGAGTCCGCGCATCTTATTGATGGGTTAATACTAGGAGAAAAGAGTGCGAAGCAGAAGGAACCCGAGCCGCCCGTTATCCGTCACCAGCGCACCTTCGCAGTAGGAGACACATACCGCCCAGAGGATTTAAATGATATCCAGCAAGGATCACGACGGCAGAGGCGGCCTACCCCTAACGATCCTTTCCGAACCCTTGGCCTCGATCCTCTCAAAGAGTACAAGGTAACGAGCAAAAGCTTGTCCTGTCAAGCGTAACTTTCGTTCGGGGGCTAACATGAATTGTGAATGGGATAGAATTTCATGTTACTGTCAAGTTTCGTTTCAGAGCTTGGAAAAATTCTCCCGCGCGATCAAACGGGCCTTTCATCCAAGCATCAGAGAAAATTGTCAAAGGCAGTAAAGAGAGCGAGAGCTATGGGTAATTTTGCTTGACGTAAATCCGGGCGGTTTGACACCGGTCTAACCCTCACTTTCCCCTTTTTATCTTCTACCATAGGACTTATCCCGTGTACGCACAAACTACCTGCAGCCGTGGAAAAGGATTCATACCGACCACGACGTTCCTATGTAAAATAAAATAGAATAATAAATTGTGGCTTTTGAATTGGTGGAGATCTGTGCTCACATGGAGGCTGAAAAAACTTCCCCACACCAACATAATTCTTAACCTTTTCAAATGGGAACCGGAAATGACAACGAGGCCCAAACGTTCCTCCTTGCGACGCAGCCTAGGTTCTTCCCAACCCATGCCGAGCAGCTCCAAGCTTACCTATGAATACGCATTACGTTGTGCCATTTTTGCCTCCCAAGAGGAATGGCGCCAGAGACAGTCCACTTTAACTAATGAAGTTCCCAACGGAATTCCTAGTTTCCGTAGAGACCCTTTTAGCCCACCCATATCAGCTGAAGAGGGTTGGAGTGGACTTTCGTCAACCTCAGGTTCCAAATCCGCTGATTTCAGAAAGGAGCCTGAGAATTCTCCTACCTCCAATGAAGTTTCGAGGGAATTTTTACTGGCATTAAGAGAAAAGTCGGCCTATATCATGGCTAGCCTTGAAAATGTGAAAGGAGAAAAAGAATTCCAGTGCAGCCTCCAGCATTTCCAAAACGATGTTTTCCCAATTCTGGAAGCTAATCCATCAGTTACTGTGGAGGAATTGATGGCAGGTTTTGCGAAATGCTGTACAGAAGGAGAAGGCTGTGCAAGACCGCTGCAATTATTCACGAAGTTCGTCAAAGAGGTTGGTATCAAAAGCGCAACCATGAGCCAGGAGACAGCGCGGCAGTTGGAAAATTTTATGCAGGAGCACGGACGCGTGCCTGAGGGAGACAATGAAAATGAATTGTCGGGAGATAGCATGGCGGACATGCCGTTGGTACGGCATGTTGGACGCTTGTTTGAGGTGGATTTAGCGCATTTCTCCAAGAGAGTTATTGAGCTGCAGTCCATATGCACTGAACAAGTAGGTATTGCTATAATATATTGGGGGAAAAAAGCATGCAAGAAACACCATTATCCCTTTCTATGAAAGTGTGCAGAGTATCTAAGAGAATTGCATCTTTATTAGAATGCGCTTGAAGATATCAAGCGACTACTGGATTGTTTCCATCGGAAGAGTCCCTACCTCAGTCGGACGGATTTTCTTTCTGACGAGGCCTTTGCTATCTGGATGGAGCGAGAAAAACAGCAGTTGAATGGGCTGTTGAACGTATTGGCTCAGCAATCTTGCACAAGTATTCGATCCCCGACCCAGGTACTACCTGCAACGCTACTCTCTCGGGAACATCTGCCGGCCGATGACCCGGACTCTTGTTTGAAGCGCGACCATGTCGATCACAAAGTGAATTCCAAATTTCCATTCTTCTCGGTCTGTAGAACCCTTAATGAAACGGTCGTTTGCCTGTAGACAAGCGAGTTTACCTTTATTCCCCCGGACCCTAAGCTTTGCTTGCGCATCTTATTAACCGTATGCTTCAATCATGAGTGCAGTCCTACCAAGCTTGCCTCCGCGCAAAGGCGCATCCTTCTCCCACACAGCGAAACTCTCCTCAAAGAGTGTGTCGTGCGTTGGCGCCTGCCACCCACCTATCGGCACCTTCTACTGCTCGATCTCATCACCTCGCGTATCCCGGACTCGGGACGGTATCAGAAATCCATGGTTTCTCACGCAAAGGATCAGCTAGACACTTTGATGCGCGTGCAAAAAGAGTACGAGTTTTCCTTGTGGACCGTCAATGAAAGGGAACTCATGCTGCATATATTGGAGGCATTATCTCGGGTTGTGATTGAGCTGTTTGCGAAGGAGATGGAGGGGTATTATAATGCCTGGAATGAGTGGGTCAGAGAGTTGGAGGAACTGTTGGAGAAGGTCCGAAATCACTCCATCTATCGTGACGGCCATTCCAATGGCGCTGGGAAGGATATGGAGATCAAAGATATCTTAGCCGAGAGGCTAGAGGGCGCCGCCATCACGCGATATCACCACATTAGCACCGATATCGAGCAGGAGCACGGGGAGGTAAGTGAGATCGGAAAGATGGTGACCCTGGCGTATAAGCTTTTGGTCGAGTACAAAGTACTTAACAGGCGATTTCCACGGGCCATTCTTCAAGGGTAAACCTACCCTGTGATACATCGAGGGGGGGGGGGGGGAGGGCAGCTTAGAATTGACGTCTGCATTGCTATGTTAGCCAACTGAATGTCCTGGGCATAGTGCTGAGAAAACAGATGGCCTATTTTGTCTTGCAATTGGAGTGTGTACAGATGGCTGGAGCCGATAAAGCATTTGATCTGTATCGAAGCGTGGTTCAACTGATGAAGCTCTATAGTGCCTTTTGCCCTGAGTAGGTTGATGTTCCATCCACTTTTGTTCGTGGTTGAGTTGTCTTCCAGCCCTTATGTATCGAATATTTGGGGTTTTTCTAACAGGGAGGCTGTTGCCTTCAAATTCCGGCTGGAGTCGCACTTCCTCACCACAATCCACCGATATCTTCAGGAGTGCGAGTCGTGCATTCTTGAATGGGTGCAGAACGCTCTCCAGCAAGACACATTCCACCCATTGCGGGATGAAGGGGCACAATGCTCCTCCTCCATTGTCGACATATTTATCAGCATCCATCAAGTAAGTAAAAATAAAGGTGAAGAGAGGGCTGTATGCCCCTCCTCCCCCCACACTCCATCGGGATAAACCGAATCCTTTTAGGCCGTAGATTTCATCCAGCAGCTTGAGTGGCCTGATCCCGCGAAAAACGCCGAGTTCCAGACCCAGCTGGCGCGAATCGCGTGTCGCGCTATGGAGCAGTATTGCGTGCTGATGGAGTATCTTTTCTCTCAGGATATACAGATGGGGAATCCCGAGTCCATCCTCGACCATCAGGAGGGGGCTGTCCCCGCGGTTGAAGCCAAAAGCTGGGTTTTCCGAGCCAAATCATGGGTCCATCCCCCCCACGCCCATACGCAGCCGCTTCATTTAACACAGCAAATGTGCGTTAAGCTGAATGATATTGAAATCGCGCGTCGGCGACTTGATGAGCTCTATCAACTCATGGGGGTGGATTCCATTGCGAGGGCAAACTCTCTTCAAATGAGGATCAAGAGGGAGCAAAGTCAGCTCTGCGTTTTGAAGATCGTGAAGGGCGAGGGGCTTGGTAAGGGATTGCTGAGCGTTGTTCTGGAGCATGAGGGAAGGGTCATCGCGCGAACGTTGGCAAGATCAGGACCCAATCCCGTTTGGAATCAAGTCTTTGAAATGCCCCTGGAGGAGGAGGCTGAGATACTTCTCACCGTAGTGGAGAAGGAGAGGTGGGTTGGAGAGGCCAGGGTGAAGCTCATGTCGGATCCCCCCACTTGGATCACCCTCTTGAATAGCAAAAGCAAGCGTGAGTCCGTCGGTTTCGTCGGTACAGGAGGAGAGGGCCAAGGGCGCGTTCAGCTGAGGATCCACTTCGAATCCCGTGAATACGACATTCAATCGTGGTTTGCTAAAGCTTTCAGGGTCTTAACGAGGACAGAGGGTGTTATGGTTGCGGCGATCGTGGAGCAATTTTCGCCAGCCATACATGATAGTTTGTCGCGTTCTGCCATCTCCGGTGTGCTAGCGCCAGCCAGGCGCCTATCATGGCCCAACCTTGCCAACCAAGCACTTCATGGCTTGAGCAGCATGACGACGTTAGTGACGACCAGAGCCCCCCTCCATCCACCGTCATCAGGGAACCAATCGTCCATTTCTGCTTTTGACTGCGAGCAGGCACTGGATCCTCTGTTGGAATACCTTGAGCGCAATTTGAAAATGCTCTGCGACACCCTCCCAAGCAGAGTTATGAACGTAGTGTTGCTAAGGGTGTGGAAAGAGATCCTGAACGCGGTGGTGGAGATGCTATTGCCGCCTCTAGAAGGAGCCACGATGAGGCCGTTGAGCGAGATGGAGGGGTTTGTGGTGTTCAAATGGGTGGAGGTATTTTCCCGATAAGCCTTCTTCCATTCTTTCACTAATCCTTTTGTGAAACTCTGCCCCATTTTGAATGGTGACTCTAGCTTTTAAAGATATACTTCAACGGAGGCGAGGAAGGGAATGCGATACCTCTAGACCAGCTCGAGTCGCAGAAATACCGCGACATACTACAACTCTGGCAGCTCTATGACGCTCCAATAGAGGAGCTGCAGAGCGAGCGTCGGGGCGAACGCATGAGGTCAAGGAGAAGGGTCCCCTTAGAATTGGTGCTGAGGCTGTTGAAGATGCGCCTGGACAATGGCGAGGAGAGGGCGGGGGAAATCTTGGCCCATTTGCGGGGGGAAATGAAGAGGGGAAAGGAAGGGCCCAGAGCGCAGAGTCCTATGCAAGATGAATCGTGAACATTTCTGCGCCACGGCGGCCTCGGACGCGAATTTTCGATCCTCGAGAACAGTATTAGTTAGAGCAGAGGGTCGGAGAATACGAAAAAAAAATTTTGATGCGAGGGCTTTGAGCGGTGTTTCCTTTATCTATTTTTTTTTTTTCTTTTCCCTTTATCATCCATTCTCTTTGTTTGTAATTTCTTATTTTCCTGTAGATTCTCCTGCCCATTTTGCCCGTGAGATGTTGAGCCTCCCCTGGTTCTTCTGAATCCATTACTCCGACGGCCGCCGCCATGCACTCCCAGAAGTTGGACACCCCCAATCGCGGTTTTACCGCCGAGTCCCCGAGTGGGTTCTCCCAGCAGGAGAGCCAGTATTTCCGGCTGCTGCTCACTTTCATTGGCGGTGATGGGCAACCCATCCATTCCCCTGGATACGAGAAAGTCAACTCAGGGATCATCGCTCCTTCCAATTCTCATTGTTCTGGTAGCACCTCAACTCAATCCAATCCCCATTCCATGACAGCAACCCCTATTTCCAATACCACGTCCTCGACGCCTTCATCCGTTGCAACCCCACCTCCACCCCCAGCAACGTCCCCCTCCCTTCTCTCTATCAATGTCCAGAGGGAATCTTCCGAGACGACCGCGGAAGATTCAACCAAAGAATGGGCAACGCGACTTTTGCACGAGAAACTCTCTTCCTCCACCTCCGAAATCACGCTTCAGCCTCCACCGTCATTGCCCATCCCCCTAATGGAACTTCCTCCCACTCCCTCCATCATAGGCGAGCCAAGACGTGCAAGAATTCGGAGCTTGAGCATGAACATTTTTCGAAATCAGCTTCCGATCTCCCTGAAATCCCCCAAAC
This sequence comes from Calcarisporiella thermophila, assembly GCF_041956535.1. NCBI lineage: Eukaryota > Fungi > Calcarisporiellomycota > Calcarisporiellomycetes > Calcarisporiellales > Calcarisporiellaceae > Calcarisporiella > Calcarisporiella thermophila. Next base: position 364,184 of record NW_027192216.1, read on the forward strand.
TCCCCTTGTCTGAACCGCCGCGTCATTCGCGTGCCCCGTCTATAGCAAGCTCGACGAAGTCGTCCGCGACTGGAAGGGGACTATTGCGGTGGTTTAAGAACATGAGTAGCATCGATCTTGCCCACCACCGAGCCACGGACAGCGAGGAATCGGGGGATGAGAGGACGAGGGGGGCTTTTGTGGAGAGGGAGTTGAAGCCCCCCAATGCTCCATTTATGGTTGAGGCGCGTCAATTTCATGAAGAACCAGCATGTTTTCAACTTTCCGACCACGTCTCCGAAGCGCCGGGGAGAGACGCCAGCGCTGGCGTTTTGACGTCATCTCCACCCACTCCCTCCGATCCCCACCAGAAAAGAGGCATCCATCGGTCCTGCTCGAGCGTGGATGTGGTGCAGAGTGGGTCTCTGGACTGGTCCTCCGCCCGTGAGGTTGGCCGGTATGTCTCGCTGAACAACGGGCGGATAACCCAAGAGGAGTTTTCAAGGAGAAGGGCGGCGGTGGACGCGGTGGTGGCGGGGAGAATTGGCGAGGAGATTAGAAATGAAAATGTGGGTAGGGTAATCTTCCTTCTTTGTGGCGAGAGCCTAACCTCTTTATTATGCGCCAGATGAGGAATAATCGAGAGCGAAGCTTTTCGTCCCCATTGCCATCCCTAGCCACCATTCCCGATCATATCAAGTGCATGCAAATCCGGAAGTTTATCGCGCAGGAGATTGTGACGACGGAGGAGTCCTTTCTCTCGCACCTCCTCTCCATCCGCACGGTAACCCACCTTGTTTTGTTTATTTATTTTTGCTTTGGCCATTTTCTCATTTCATCGATTTTCTTACCCCCTTCCCCCCCTCTCTCGCTGTTCTCCGCAGGTGTTTATGGAGCCTCTCTTTCAATCCATCGACACGGATAACCCCCTTGTCAGCTCTCGCGACCTCAATACCCTCTTTGCACACCTAGAAGATATCATCACCACATCCACCCAGTTTGCCACCCAACTGCGGCAGCTGCGCTCCACCTGGAGCGACCAATCCTGTATCGGTGCCTATTTCCTTCGCGTTGATTTCGACGCTTACATAAGATACGCCTTGCACCACCCCGAAGCTCAGCGAGTCCTAAAGCGTGTGAACAAGCGATTAGTCTATAGGAGATTCATGCAGCAGTCTAGGCAGGAGGCCAACCGGCTGGAGCTGGGCGACCTGCTCATCATGCCCGTGCAGCGGATCACTCGGTACTGTCTCCTGTTGAGAGGTAAGCGCGATCTTTGTGTGTTCCCTCTTGAATGACGGTTGAGCTGAGGCGGTACTTTCTGTTTGCACCCTCCATATGACCTCGGTCGCGGTTAGATTTGAAAAAGCACACGCCGCTGGACCATCCTGATTTCGCCGATGTAGAACAGGCTTTGATGGAGGTGTCGGCGGTTGCGATGGCGGCAAACAATGTCGAGCCGTTAAGCAATTCGAGCAGTGGGAATTCCAAGAGAAGAACGCTATTTTTGTAAATAATTACGAGATGCTTTTCGTGTTTGTTCTTATTTCTCCCCCCACCACCCTATAATAAATTACGTAAAGATCCTCCCTATGTTGGTTCCTTGCCTATGCAGGATGGCTCCTGATCTCTTGTCCTGATTGGTGATTGGCCGCGATATATTAAGGGACCGGCCTGAAGTTTAAAGATGGAGCTGCTGTGCTACGTGGGCTACAGCAATCATGTAATATAGCGGCCAAACAAGCTTTTTTCTACTCATATTTATATTTGTGCATGGGGTGAGAGCTAATAGCGTCTTTGTTCGCCGTGAAGCCGGGTTCTTAAACGAGTCGCCACCCTCCCTCCCTGATTCCATCCCCTCATCCCCATCCTTTCGCCCCTGCACCCTCCCCCTCCCCCTCTCCCTACCCATTTACCCCTTCCCTACGCCCATCCGCATCTCTATACTATATCATGCGTATACCCTTCCTTCTACCGCTTCTCTCCTTAGCCGCTCCATGCTTCGCCGCTAGTCAAGAAAAAAACTCGCTGGCCATCACGGGCCTCTTCGTGGACATCATCAATGCCACCGCTCTGGAGCATCTCAAGGGCACGCTCAAGAAGCCGGATCCGGCCGTGGTCCCTGCGCTAAAGGCATTCGAGAAAGGCCTCGAGAAAATCATGAAGAACAATCGGAAATACACGATCACGAAAACGGAGCGTTTGCCACCGAATGGAGACAAGCATTACTACTACAGCTTCGCCCCCTATTGGTATGTAGATGGGTTTGCTAACACACTGCAGCGCGGCATTGACCTTCACTCGGCACTCATAGGTGGCCCGATTGTAAAAAGGTGAAAAATGTAACCAATCCCGAAACTCAGTGCCCCTTCAAGCAGCGAGATGGTAAGTGGCGATCTCATTGTCCACCCATGGAGGGAATTGAGCCCAAATCCCATCTATGATCCAATGTAGGGCAAGTCAATCCCGATGCAAAGAAGCTTACGGCCGGCTCGACCATGTACCAGTTCATCTCCGACTCCACCAATCTTGCCGTCGCATACAAGCTGTACGATAAGGAGGAGTATGCGCGGCAGTTTGCGCTTCTCGTCGACACCTTCTTCCTGCAGGAGGACACGTACATGGAGCCCAACCTGACCTATGCCCAGGTGATCCGCGGCCCTCCCAGCGAGAAGGCGTGGATTGGGCGCGAGGAGGGGATCATTGACACGCGCTATTTGGTGCTGTTCTCCACGGCGGTCCCCCTGCTCAAGGGCTCCGACGCGTTCACCCCGGAGCTGGACAAGAAGCTGAAGACGTGGTTCCAGCGCTACGCGTCGTGGCTAGAGACCAGCAAATTTGGGCGCGCGGAGTGCGGCAAGAAGAACAACCACGCGACCTTCTGCTTCGCACAGCGCGCGGCATACTGGCACTACGCGGGAAATGCGGCCAAAGCTCGCGCCGCCATCAACAGCTATCTGTCCGGGCCGTTCCAGACCCAGTTTGAGTCGGACGGCTCGCAGCCCGAGGAGCTGGCGCGGACCCTGCCGCTGCATTACCTCATGTTCAACCTCGAGGCCCTGACTGCCCTTGCCAAGCTGGGGGCCCGGCTTGGGGTGGACGTGTGGCACGAGCGCAACAAGAAGGGCGCGGGCGTCCAGAAGGCGATCGACTTCGTACTGCCGATGGCCCTGAAGACGGCGGAGTCGAACGGCAAGTGGAAGAAGCCCGACAACCCGGCCCTCCTCATCCCCACGCTGCTGGATGCCATCGAGGTGTACGGGGATCCGCGGGGCACGTATCAGTCGGCCGTGGAGAAGATCCGCAACGCCACCAACGGCGGCGAGTCCAACAACATCATCCACCTGTGGGACATGGAGGAGTACGAGGACACCATCCTGGACTTCATCCTCTACGGCCTGGAATCCGACGACGAGCGCTCGGCCTGTCCCGAGGGCGACGAGCAGTGGTGCGTCAAGGTCGACGGCAAGCGCGTGCTGCCCAGCCTGGGGATGTTCCTGGATTCGGCCGAAGACGGCGTGCAGCATGTGGCACAGCTGGCCCGACGCAAGGCGGAACGCGAGGCCGCCATCGGAGTCTACGACCTTTGGAGATGGTAGGGGGGGAGCAGAGGCTACGGTACTCCATGCGCTCCCAGCCTTATATCTATTTCACATTGCAAACCAAGCCATCTAATTGTCTGTTTTTATTTTACGCTGAATGTGTGTTTTCCCACCTTGTTCTTCTTTTATTTCCGTCTCTCTATTTCCAAGCTTAACATGCTCTATTTGCTCTGTCCACGTCATCATGAGGAGCCTCTGCTGATTTGCCCCAGTCATGTTCCCTCCTCCTCGTCCACCAAACAGGCAATTTTCACTTTAAACTTGGCACTGCCTCTGTGCTCGGCCATGAACCATGAATAGGGTTTGGGGAGAGAGAGATGGGTTTCCGGGCACATGAGCAAAGCGAACTCTCCGAGGCTGCATGACGAGCACCGTATCAAATGGCTCGCGTGCAGCTTAGGGTTCGCGGTGTAATGCTGGGCGGTGCACTGCTTTCCCCACGCCCTATCCCACCGCGTGGAGCAATTCGAGGAGGTTTCTGCTTTATTCGGCATGGGCATTAATAATCGGCCGGGCGGCCGTGAAGGCGTGTCGTCATCCCCAATCATAATTTCTCATCATGGCCGGAGGCGAGTGAGCAAGATTCATCCAGAACCGCGCAATCCGGTGATCATGCAAAAGGCCAGGCCTAGGTGGTACCAGCGATGAATCGGCTCAATTAATCCTTTCGCGGCGCGGTTGGCCGCTCAGCAACTCAAATCGTGATATCTCCGCAATAGGCAATCCCTTTTCGCAATATAAAAGTCCCTCTCCCCCCAATTTTTATGGCGAGGTTTCACCTTATTCTGTATTAATTAATTTAATTCAGTTCTCCTAATGGCGCGTCTCTTCTACCTTGCCTGCTTGCTGGGCGCCGTGTCCGCGGTGGATCTCTCGCGGTTCAGAATCAAGCGTGACGGAGAGGGAGACGTGACCGCTGCCGTCCAAGATGCTGTGAACACTCTGCTGAACAAAGAGACCCCACTGTAAGTTTTGGATGCATCGGCATGCCGACGTCTTTGATGGCTCACTTTTTTTGCGCCTGCTAGGCTGGTTTGGCCTCGCCTTACCGAACTGACCGATCTGTTCGGCCATCGCATCACCGGATCGGAATCGCTGGAACGCGCGTTGCAGTACATTGAGACGGTGGCAAAGACAGACAACCTGACCGTGATCAGCGAGCCCGTGTCGGTCACGTATTGGAAGCGTGGGCAAGAGTCGCTCTCGCTGGTGTCGCAGCAAAACACCCGCGGTGGCGATCTCAAGCTGCCAGTGATTGGTCTCGGCAACACCACAACCACGCCAAAGGAGGGATTCACAGCCCCAGTGGTGGTGGTCCATAATGAAGAGGAGTTCAACGCCACCGAGGTCAAGGACTCCATTGTGCTCTGGAATGTGCCCTTCACAACCTACGGTGAAACGGTGCGTTTCCGCCGCCGCGGACGTGTCCTCGGCGAACTCAAGGGCTCCAAGGCCATGCTCATCAGATCCGTCACCCCGTTCTCTCTCAACACCCTTCACACCGGAACTTCCGGCGGAGAGGGCGTTCCAGCTGCCGCGGTCACCATCGAGACGGCCGAGTTCCTCGATCGTATGTACACTCGTTGGAAGAACGCCGCAAACTCAACCTCGCCCTATGCCAACGAGTTCAAGCAGCCCGTGGTGAAGCTTCTGCTGGAAAATGAGAGGCAGCCTAAGCAGAGTAGAAACATTCTGGTGGAGATTAAGGGCCGCGAGCTGCCAGATGAGGTGGTGATTCTGGGCGGACACATCGACTCGTGGGACGTGGGCGCAGGTAAGGAGTACTTCTCTCTCGCCCCTTTTCAAACAAAGTAATAACCCTCTCCATCCCTGCAACCCCAAGGTGCCATGGATGACGGCGCCGGGGCCTTCATTGGGTGGGAGGCCGTCCGACTTATTTCCAAGCTCCCGCGTCCTCCCAAGCGTACCATTCGTACAGTGTTCTGGATGGACGAAGGTAGTTTGCCACCACTTTCTCCAGAGCCCTATTTCCAAGGATGCTAAACCCTTCTCTCAACTTCTAGAGCAAGGCGGATCCGGATCCGACGCCTATCTAGCTGCTCGCAAAAAGGATAACACCCTCTCCAAGCATGTCTTTGCCATCGAATCAGACGAGGGCGTATTCCGGCCCTTCGGCCTCTCGTATAAGGTGACCAAGAACGAAACGGGCCCCCTCGAGAAACTCCAGGAGCTCTCCTCGAAATATCTTGGCCAGCGGGATGGCACCGAGGTGATTTCTGGCGGGGCAGCAGCGGATATTGAGAATTTGTGCGATAACGGTGTGCCCTGCGCTGCCTGGATGAGCTATGACGCGCTCAAGCGAAACGTTCGGCCGGATCAGCCCCTGGAGTACAACAGCTACTTCTACTATCATCACACCGATGCGGATACTCCCGAGGCGCTCAACCGCACCGATGTGGAGGAATCCGCGCGCGTGCTTGCCGCTTGGGCCTATGTGATTGCCGAGGAAGGTGTCGGCGCCGTGCCTCAGGCCCAAAACCAAACCCAAGCATGAGCGCCATACCCCACCCCACCCCCACCCCCCTTGTCTACGAATTGAGGCGCCACTCTTCCGTGAATTATTTATTTATACTACTATGTATTCTCCTATGTATTGACGCCCCCGTCCTCCAATTTTATATCTTGCTTTACTTTCTAATGTTACGCTACCCACTTTGCTTGATATTGTAATTTTCACTCGATAAAAGGTCGCATTCACTATGCAGGAGAGATCTTCCGATGGGGCGCGGCCCCCTTCTAGGTTCAACCCGTGGCTTGGACAATTGAAGTCACACTGCTTAAACGTGTCGTGTTTTTGGCTGGTCCCTTTAAAATTGGAAAACGACCGAGTTTCAAACCACTCATCTAGATCCATTTCACTCGGGTATAAAATGACACACACCATTCTTCTACTTCAAAGAACTGGGAGTGTGCAATCGCGCACCTGGGCCGAGTTTGAGACGGTCGGCGCCTCCATCGAACACTTGATTGACCTTTATGAGCAGCATCTCACAGAGCAAAACCCCAATCTCTCGCACATTCAGTACAGCGCTGAAGAGCTCACAGGATACCTGGAAAGGTTCAAGGAGCTTGCCGCTCTGGTCTACGATTCGAAGCAAAAGGCGTATGTGCCCCATGACAAAGGATGGCTGAGAGAGAGAGTGGTGCAGCAGCTCCTGCGCGATGCACAGGGCGGCGGGCAGAGACACGGCGGAGCTAGAGGTGGGCGAAGGAGGTGAGAGGATTTCTCACCGTGCATCCCGGCATTAATTTGGGTTTTCTTCTTTTTAATTGAATGTAATTATAACTGATCTTTAATGATGCTTTATGCAAATAAACGCTTTGACACTGATACCAGGAATGCTCCAGTGGATACAAACACAACTCTTCCCCGGGGGTATAACTGGCCGGGATCAATGGAGTAGACGATAATTTACAATAGGCTCACCTCCTCTTTATTCGAATCCGCTCGCCCATTCTCTCCTTTTATCGACGGCATGTCTAGCGGGAGTCTATTTGAGGGGGCGCCGGAGACCTGTAGCGCTAAGTCACGTACCATTTTCCGAAGCTCATAGAGCTCTTGCTCACTTTTGGACATTTGGTCCGAGGTATGCTACGTTGGGAGGGGAGAATTCAAGAGAACGCGTGGGGTTGGGTGGAAAACAGACCCGACCTACCTTTAATCCCATGAACATCTTATGTAGCATGGTCTCATACTGCTTCACGATGAATCGCTCGTCCAGCGCGTCTAGTGCATTCCTTACCATTTTAGCGGTCGAAGACCTGCCATATTAACTTTGTTAGAGTACTGGGTCTCCCGGGCTGGAAGGAAAACAACGAAACCTACTTTGCATCCTCGAAGGCTAGTCTTGGCATAAACTCTGCATACTGCTCCTGTGAATTTTCCTTCATATTCTCGACCTTAACGTCCACCTTTTCGAACCTTTCCTCCTCCTCGCCTCTCACACGTCCTCTACTATCCTCTCTTGGAACGCGCCAAAATCCGTATGCGTAGCGATGGGTTGCTCTTGTGGGGGTGGCATTTCCTTGACACAGCATGAAAACAAAACACTTTCTCCCAAAACGCGCGGCCAGCTGGCGCGCAATGCGCTCCTCCCGTAGTGTTGGGCGCAATTCGGTTTGTCTTCTGAATTTCACGTATCCTACAATAAAATCCTATTACATTGAGAAAGAGCAAATTAATGGGCGTATAATGAGGAATTGATGGGGGGTCAAAGACAGAAAATATAGCAACACTCACGGTTTCAGGAACTAGGCTCTTCACCATTTCATGGTTCACGTTCCCAACTGCATCGTAGAACTTTGGGATTTCCAGGGGGAGCATAAAGCTTCCCTTCAGCACTAACGTCGGAAATATGAGTCAGAATTCTAATCGCCAGCCTAGCACGCTAGAAAATAAGATACTGACTAAGGTGGATTTCATGGGTCACTCGCACCGTATCCGAAAAATCGTCTACATGCTGCTGCTTCTGCTTTAAAAACGACCCCGTAATGAATCCCTCCTATAATAAGCCCATGTTAATATTTGAGCTCGAGCCATCCTACGATCCAGAATAGATTTACGCAATCTCCAGAAGAGTTTGAGCAATCGTAGAGAAGATTGGACAGAAATGTGCTTGTGCAGTGAATTTTGAGACTGGAATGGGGTAGGGAATCAGTACTAGAGGATGTCATAACGGATATTAGTGCTTTTTTCTGGAATTTCGAGCGAACTTAATTAAATGAAAAATATAGCTTGGCTATCTCAAGTTGGATACACGCTCATAAGACGAGAGATCCAATGTGAAAATCGAAGTAATGGGTCCACACATATTGCGTTGGAAAATGCACAACAAAATAATTACCATTATATTTCAAAACAGAGAGAGGGAGAAAAAAAAACAAAACATTATATCAAACTAGTGTATATACTTTTTTGTTATCCAATCCGGTTCGCACTCTAATTCGGCGCCCCTTCCACTAGTCGGAAGATATTGTACAATAAAACAGACCATACATCCATGGGCCCAGGAATGCAATAGCGCCAGCAATCTTTCCCGCCCACATGCCCATCCGGTCGCATGCTCATCATATGAGTAACATCTAAGAAGATTCCGCCCGCTTTCTCCACGAGCTCTCTAGCTATCGCATTCTGCCGTGCAAAGTCCTGCCAATGGTATGGGGCATCCTGCAAATCTGCAGCCGTCAGCGGCTGTGCGTAGGGAGCAGTGGCGCTGTCACAGTCCAGGTGTCCGGGATAAGTGCTCCGGAAGATGAGCAGCTTATTGGGGTAATTTTTGCGGACATCCGCAAGCGACTCGGCCAACGTCTTCCGATAGTCTTCGTCGGGAACATAGTGTGCACCACGGTTCATAATAACTACGCCGTAACTATTGATAATAGGGTAGCGTTAAATATCACCGAGCAGCACGAAGAGCCTTTATATCTGGAAAAAAAAGGAGGTAGGGTGTCAGGATACTCACTATTTGATAACGGAGTTAGCGATCCAGGGCTGCTCAACTATCTCGACGCTCGGGTGGCCTCCCTCGAGCCGTGGATTTTTCCGCCCATTGGAAAGAATATCGTTGCGCACATAGCGAATTCGAGCGTCTTTGTAAAGGCTTGTCGCGGGACACAGGGTATGATCTAAGGAGGATAGAGTAAGCACATTTGTTTGGGGCAGTTAGATCCGGGCAAGAACATCCACCTTTGCAGCTGAGCGTTCCATAGCAGACGGTAGGGCCATCCCGGAATGTATCCAGCAATAGATCGTGCAGCTGATACTGCAGCTCATCGCCCACAATAAGAGTATGTCTTCCGTTTAGCATTTTACACCAATGTTCTCTATCCACAGGCATCAGCGGGCATGTGTCATTGGTGTGCCAAATGTACTTCGCCGCATCGTACATCTGCCATTCGCTGCTCGAATTTTCATTGAGCTGTTTTCTGTATCGTTTCTCGCATTTGCCAAATATCGGATCTTGAAAATGTTTGATTAGTTTCCTTGGGGTATTATCGTAGATCCAAGCTCCGCGGGTGTAGCAGTTGACGATATTTCTCACGCGCTCGGCCTCCTCACGGGTCGTAATTGGACTGCCTGGGATCCCTTCAATTTGGAATTTAGCAAACATTCGATCGGCGACATCACGAGCTACCGCGACAGCTGCTGCCTCTTGCTGTGAATAGTTATCGTTGATCCACTTGGACTGGCGGATCCAGGCATCCTTACGCTCATTGACCTGGGCGGGCAATGGCGGTATTGGGGACGGAATTCGGACGGATGTGGAATGGGGGGTTGATGGCAGGTTATTGAAGGAGGGTTTATCGAATGTGCGCACAAAATGATAGAGGAGTCCTAAGATGACGAGGTAAATGAAGTAATGATGCCACGATGTCCGCGATGGACCTGCATGATTGCCTATCATCTTAATGCACTATTATGAGCTGGATGGAATGTCTATTTTTATTCAATGAAAATATATAATTAAAACGAATAAGCCACACGCTGAAGGGAGATCTTAAATCGACGATAGTCCAGGAAAATCAAGACATATTTGCCGCCGCGATACCCTATTAGCTTCGGTGTGAAAAAAAAACTGCTCACTAGTTTTAATTAATTATCAAGATTGATACCGTCCTATACCATATAATATTTCAATATATCCTATATCATCATGAGAATTTCAATTTAAGTATACTCTGCTCTAACAATACCATTTTCCGATGAGACCGCAACGACGCCCTTCCTCCTCCTCCAATGGTCACATTCATCCTTACCATTCAGTGCTTCCTTACTCAACAGACGAGCGCCGCGTATTTACACTCTCCATCCACGATGACCGCGTTTCAGCTCACCAACTTATAGTTAATCCAGATCACCTTCCTGCATGGCGGGAGGATCAACTCCTGGAAATTATTCCGATCGGGGTGGAGGAAAGAGACCAAAGATTAATATTGAAAGGCGAGATTGACCGTGAAATGCTCACAAAGAAACCGCAAATACAAGTAGTATAAAAAACATCGATGCTCGTCCGGGATGTGAATTGTACTTACAGCTTCATTGTTTGCCTCCAGATATCCATTAATATTAATGTCGCGAAGGTATTTAACTTACAGCACAACCAAGACGTGTTCCTTCAAACGGTTCGTACTTCATCCGATCTGGTTTCACACGGATTTCTTGTTATATAAGCGATTTGATCTATGTAGGTGTCGAACTCCTCAGTAGAGGCGGAGCATGTCGAACTCGTGTTCCGAGACGCGTTTCTTGGCCGGAACGACATGTGGCGTCTTAGGAAGAGCCTCGAAGGGTCCTGCGTTTACGTAGAACAGAAGCTGTATTCGTGGGATTGCTTCCATATTCTGGTGAAGGAAATCTACATTAATGGGGAATCCGTTAGTATTTGCTAGGGCCCGCGCTGAGTTCCGACTAGATCTAATTTAGCTGTGCTCTTTTTGTTTCCTAGGTGGCGAGCGGCTACATAACGGCCAACACGCGGATCGTGTTTCGGTCCAAATCCGCGAAATACATTCTCTTCATACAAATGTCGCGAGAAATGTGGGAGTTTGACGAAGACGGCGAGCTGCGCTTCGAGAAGTGCGTGTATGGATTTCTACCTCAGCTGTTCACGCGATGGAAAGAACACGCCACCAACCATTCCGTCACCATCATTTTGTTCGCCCGGGTTTACTATGACAAGGACCCGGTCGCACTCTCTGCAATTGCGGACGAATGCATCCTTCGGGACCCGCGGTCGGGACGAGCGTACAAGGATTTCTATGAGGTGGTGGTTGAGAATGAGAACCGCCACGACTGGAATTCGATTATTGTAACTCTAAAGGAGGAATTCCTTAAATTCCAACACCGTGTTCTACTGCGCAACGAGGGCGACGGCGTAGCTGTGCTTGATGGGATGATCTCGCGTGCCTTCGAAGGCAATATTCTCGAGGCGGTGCACATGGCATTGAATCCGTTCATTAAGCATTACATCGACCGTGACCTGATGCGCACGGGGCTGTCGATTCTGATCGTCACGCCCGGGTCGGGCAAGTTTCTGGTGGACAAGAAAATGCTGCAGCTAGCCACAACAAGGATGAACGAAAACGGTGTGTCCCTGGATCTGGTCTGCCTTTCCAAAGTCCCACTACACACGGCCCCCCTCCTGGTGTTTTACTCAGCGCCATCGAGTCGAACCCAAAAATCGGCGACCCATTGCCCAGCCACGGCCGCGGCCTCCTCCTCCAGCTCCACGGCGGATCCCCTTGATAAATCCGACGCCCAATCCGACCAACTTCGCCCGGACCCACTCTTCTCCGATGACGATCTCAATGTGAAGGCCACGGAGGTCTTCATGGTTCCGCATTGGATCCAGTGTAATTTCTTCAACGGCCAAACTCAAACGCTTGCCGCCCCTAGGGCGCGCTTCGAGGCCCAGTGTAAGATGTACGAGGTTCAAATGATGGGCATTATGGAGCATGAGATTGCTGGAATATCGATACCGTGGATGGATATTGTCGCGGAAAATTTAGAGGCCTACGACGAGGAGATTTTTTGCCCCAACAAGGAAAACATCCTGTCGCCGGTTGCCCCGTCGGCATCGGGACCCGTCCTGCCCCCCGCCGCGACACCTCTTACTACGTCCTCAGTGGACGTGCCAATAGCAACCGCGAATACTGAGGAGTTTAAGGTCGGGGACGAGAAGCAAAATGCCGAGAGCACTTTAGCAGACGGGGGAAGCACCACGCTTAGCGTCCAGAGCAGTCAAGTGAGTTTAAACGATAATTTGGTGGTGGCGGTACAAGATGCGACCACGGAAGTGAACGTGAAAAACTTGGCGGTGAGGGCCCCATCGCTTATGATGACGAGCATCAACCCCAATCGAACGGTCGAACGAGAACGACAATTATCTGCAGCATTGCGAGACAACTCGATCATCTCAAATGGGGGACAAAATACCGCCGGTGGTGCACCCGGCCCGAGACCCGTCTATCCACAAATGACCGCCTCTCCTAGAGGCATAGGCGAGGACGAGTGGAAGGGGCCTGTGGATGTGTACCGCCCATGGCCAGAAGGCTCTTCTGAAAACGGTGTAGGAGGGAGTGGAGCTCGGCCTATGCTGGATCGACAGTCCTCGAATATATCCACGACGGCGGCTCTGGGGATGCGGAGCACGAAAAACACGACGCCGCCGGAGGTGGACGGCTATTCAGCCGCTCAAGAGCTTGCCATCGCGCACCAGGGACCACAGCAGCCTTACCAGCAGAAGACGAACTACCAGCCACAGTCACACCACAATCCAAACGCAGCACATCCACTACAACTACTACAACAAAACCATCAGCAAGGCCCGGTTGAGGCGGAAATTCTAGCAGAGGATGAGCCTGCGCTCTTCTTGCTTGCCAAAGTCCAGCCCATCAATATTGGGCGACCACAGAGTCGCGTAGGAGCTCGGCGTCCACTTCACCAGCGGATCTCCCCTTCGAATGGCGGTGGGGGGGATTTATATTCTCGCTCTTCCGAGCAAATGCGCCGGTATACGCGCTATTCGCCAAGCCATTGGCAACCTGCAAAGCAGACGTATCTTAACCCATGCAATCCCTCGAACTCGGTGCGCCATAAGTGTCGCGACCTTGGACGATGGAGCCATGTGTACCGCACGCCTCCACCGATGGAACTAAACGAGGAGATTCATTGGACCTCCCTCTGTACCCCTGCGTGCCTTCCGCTGACCACCGATCACTGCCCGACAAAAGAGCAGCTTGGAAGCAACAGCTTTATGGCCTATACTTACACGATTTCTCCGGGGGAGGAGCAGTTGAGCGAACGGGCCCACGACTCGCAGAAGCAGCTGCAGTATCTTTTGGACGAGCTTGTAGGGCAGCGTCTAGCGCAAGGGTTTCAGCTGGTGTCCTCCCCTAGTGGAGCAGGCGCCTCCGGGCAATTTGGAAGACTTTTCAAGAGATCCAATGCTTTCCAAGCGTCCCCCCTCTCAAGGCGCTTTGTGGCAAGCGTAGCCATGGAGAAAACCAAAAGTACTGAGCGAAGAGGTAGTCGGGACGATGGGGCGACGAGTCTCTTCCCCGCACAAGCCTCCTATACGCTGACGCTCGGGCATCACGTGCACGAGCTTCGAACCGACTACGCCGACCAGAGCATCGAAGTGAAACGCTATATACGCAACTTAGCGTACGACGCTACCGCGGAAATTCGATACGCGTGCGCAGTATGGCCCAAGGGGCACGATAAATTCCACCCGCGATTTGTCAAATTCTTCCCCGGGGATTTACAGCGATTCGATTGGAATGCGCTTGACCTGTGGATCTGCGGCTATAGGGTTGAGCAGATCACGGCGCCCCAGCGGTATTGGCGGATCAGGTTCCTTGTGATACCGACGGAGATACCCGCGGGCTCTCCCGCCACGGGCGCCGGTGGCGCCATGGGCTCCGGGGGAGAGGTGTATTCGGAGGAGGAGATGCGAGTGGAGTGCTATCTGAAGTTTTTAGAGCTCTTCCGAAAGGCCAAGCTCGGAACCCAGGACGAAGACCGCAAGCTTAATGGAAAGCGAGAGAAGGTAGGCGCACGCTCACTTAGAGAGTGACTTAAAGGTTGGGCCATTTGCTGAACTCTCTCCATTTAGCCGAATACCCAGCTTCGCATCGTGTTTACCACCATGACACCCGCGGCCTATGTGACGCAGGAGCTGCTGAATATTGCCGAAACCAACTCGTCTTTAGTCCATGTCGGGCCCCACCCATTTCCCCATGCCGCCTCCCCGCTCACCACCGACACAAGGGTGGACAAGATCATGCACGCCCTCCAGAATGGGGTCATTATTTCGGATCGCCGATGGGGCTTGCGCGAGCATCGGCAGGTCTTTGTCGGCAGTGACCTCGTCGACTGGATCCTACGCGAATTTTCGGATATCGACACGCGGGTCGAGGCTACCAGGTTTGGCGCGCAGCTATTGCGCCGAGGCCTCATCGAGCACTCGCGACGACGACATGGCTTTCTGGATGGATTCTATTTCTATCGGGTGAAACCGCCCTACGCAAAACCCGACGGCGCCAGCGCAAGGCAGACGCTGGTGTCCCACTCGATCATGGAGGTCTCGACCGCGGCGAGCGGGGGGGGTGAAAAGGAGAGAGGATTGCAGAAGGCCCGGCTCTCCATCCAGCGGCATCTCTCCAGCCCAAGCGTGAGCAGCCCGGGCGGCTTTAGTGAGCCGGCGCAGAACACCATCAGGATCCAGCTCAAGATGAGCAATAGCTTTGACGCAAGCGTGGATCCTTCGCGCAAAAGCGACCGCAAAGAAATCATCACCGTGCACTACCCCACCATCCTAAGCGTGCGCAACTGCTATCACCTGCACTTCACCTGGTTGGGCACGACCACTCGCCTGATCGACGAGCTGATTCGCTTCTGGCAACACCAAATGGAGCGCTTAGGCCTTCGACTTGTCGAGGCGCCGGTCGAGCAAGCACCCTATGACGCGTCCGACCAGGGCTTCAACGACAACCCCTTCGCATCCCCCATACCCATTCACATCAGCGTGCCGCCGCCCAGCCAAGAGGAGGTGAAGCGGAGGCTTGGGGTTGAGATCAATTTGCCTTGGCTGTTCTGGGAGTGCGAGCTTCTGCGCCGTCATGATTTTCTCTTGGATAGAGAGTCCGAATCGCGCTACCCCTTCACGGAACCCACCTCGTCCAAGCTGGCCCCGGGCACCCCTCTGGCTGAAAAGAAGGATCTGGACCAACCGGATTGGTTCAAGCACGTTGAACTGAACCGGACCTACTCGTACCAACGCACCAAATACCTCTACACGCAATATGTGCATCGATCCGGCGTAGGTCTAGTGCAGATACGAAGACCGTGCGAATATCTCTGGATACAAAATCACCTCTTTTTGTCACGTCTATCGACCTTGGCCCCGTCTGCCCCCTCTAACGCGCCTCCAACTGCGATCTCCAACCCCAGTGTACCCGGGCAGGGCAGCTTTCCATCCGGTGGCTTTAACAGTGGCTCAGCCCCCGCGCTTGGGAACACCACGTCTGTAGTGAATATTGCAAACAATCCAGAGTACTACAGGCGCTGCTTGCAGGAGCTGTGCGAGGACAAGGAGAGGATGAGGAAGTTTTGGGAAGAGAGCTTGGACCGGTTGGCGGAAAAGCCGGCCGTGCGCAGCTGGAAGGAGCGAGGAGGGGTTCCATCTATGCCAGACATATTGGTGGAGGACATGGTGTTGAATGATTGAGCACCACTCCAGTTACATATCCAAACATGATTTTCCCCATCCGTTCTTCGACCTGGCATTTTCCTAACCCCCATATTGAGTTTCTGATGCTTCTATTTTATTTTATTCTGGTTTGTACATCTCACTGCCGTTCATATGTATGGCCTAGGTCTGCCTTACCCCATCTCAACAATATAGGGTGTCTCGAATGTTTTTGGATTTTTTTTTTTGCCATTTTTCCATTGTAAAGCATAGCATTTGTCTTTTTTTATGCGAAGTGAACGACTAGCCCCATAAATGAGCTAAAGTGAATCTATAGCTCCAAATGAAACGAGGATGTGGATTTCATTCTCGCTATTTTGACCTGTTTGCCCCTTTGCGCATATGTGCTAAACCCCTTTCGGCCGGCTCTGACATATTGGCGGGATTCCCTCAAAGCTACCACTGTGAATTCGGCATAGCTGGTTTCGGGTGCTTATTGGAGAGCCACTGAGAAGGTGAGCTGCTGGAGGCGCTGTTTTGTTAGGGCCTTGTGGATGGCTCAGCGGGTGGCTTTCATCGAAATATACACTCTACTCTGAGTAGTGCTGGGGAGCTAGAAGCGGAAAAACTGAAATGTAAATCCGTGGTGGGGGTGTCAAATCACCTTCAAGCTCTTCTCGTTTGCTTGTGAGCTAGAGCTAGCTTCGGGCTAGCTGCCTGTGAGGCCACTTAGGCTAGCAGCTGCTCGTCTGGACTTGACACTGGGCTCCTATCGTCCTAGAGCGCCAAATCGTACGATAGGGAGCCATTTGGGAGGATTCCTCCTCCGAGCTTTCCATAATAGATTGGGTCTTTCTCCAGCTCGGTCATGAAGTCACGTATAAATTGGGGGAGATTTGTACGCTCGTTGAACTCGCCCTTTTAATTTCTAGCATTCAATCGTTTGTTTTTTTTTCCTTCTCCGCTTAATACACTTTTTTTCTGCCTTCTTCTCTCTCCGAAAAATATCAATCTGAAGAGAGTTCATCTGTTTATTTATTTTTTTTTTTTTTTTTTTGCATTTTCGATTATCTTCTGACTCCACTACCCGATAATGTCCAAGGCTCAATTTCTACGCGAGTATAAGCTGGTAGTCGTGGGCGGTGGTGGTATGTGTCCATTTCCAATCCTTCACCAATAGAGATTTGACCACTAACGGCTGCTCTTTTATTCTTATCCGCTCGACTCATGGCATTGATCTGAACAGGTGTCGGTAAATCTGCTCTTACCATCCAGTTCATTCAAAGCCACTTCGTCGATGAATATGATCCCACCATTGAAGACTCCTATCGCAAACAGTGCATTATCGACGAAGAGGTGGCGCTTTTGGACGTGCTAGACACCGCAGGACAAGGTTGGTTCCGGTTTTTGCCTGTGTGAATGTTCGATTAATTTATGCATTTCCTATTTTGCTTGTTTACTCGTCGGACAGAGGAATACAGGTAAGCCCCGAAAAGAATGTCTAGAATTCACCTGTTAAATCGTGATCCCTATGACTAACATTCTCATCTTGGCAGTGCGATGCGTGAACAATACATGCGTACAGGTGAAGGCTTTTTGCTAGTGTACGCAATCACTTCACGCTCATCTTTCGAGGAGATCTCCATGTTCCATCAGCAAATTTTGCGTGTCAAAGATAAGGATTACTTCCCCATGTGCGTTGTTGGGAATAAAAGCGATCTAGTTCATGAGCGGCAAGTGTCGTACCAAGGTAAATGAGAATTTATTTGTATTTATTTTTATCTTTCTCCTTCCCTTCAATCCATTGAGATGCATTAATCGGCAACCTCATCTAATTCCAACCTATCTCTCTGATTCCATTAGAGGGCAAAGAACTGGCGCGATCATTCCAGTGCCCCTTCCTTGAGTCATCTGCAAAGGAGAGAGTCAACGTGGAGGAATCGTTCTATGAGCTCGTGCGTGAGATCCGCAAATACAATAAGGAGATGGCTCCTGGTGCGCGACGCGGCGAAAATGGCGGCCCGGACAGATTCCAGATGGACGAGGAATATGGTGGCGGGAGCAAGTGCTGCTGCGTGGTGATGTGAGGAACATTTATATTTATATTTATATAAATATAAGTTATAGATATTGAAAAGAAAACCTAATCATCAGCTGGTATATTTTTCCACGTTTCCCTCGAGATATTAAAAGATAAGCGTTAACAATGCTTTAGATTCCGCTTTTCATCTTCCCCCCCTTTTTTCCCCACTATTTGATATTACCCCCTTCATTTCACCTAGCCCTTCTTCTCCCCCCCCCCCCCCACACTAGCTAATCATGTTTCGATTGTTTCTCCTATTTCCTTTATATTTTCTGTGTGCGTATTTCTCAAATTTTGTTTTTTTCCTATTCTTATTGACTTCTGACTTATTAATCTTAAATTTTTTATTATAGTTTTACAGTTTAATATATTCATTTTTCAATCTATTTCATTTGCTAGGCGGGGTTGCATCCTGCCCCTAAATCACCTCCAAGCTTGTAAATCCTCCCCCTGCTTTACCGGAGGAGTTTTAATCGCTCGGCTTAGCAGCTCGATGTGAAAAGAAATCCTCCCCGCTGCGCAATTCCGACACCAGAACAAGTGTCACTGTCCAGTCATGACGTACGAGAATCCATCCCTGCCATGTCTGAGTATGGAGTCCTGTCGGCTATGCTATCCACGGCCGAGTATCTGTGGCTTTCTTGCGGAGATTGCGACTGATTAATGGGCGGGGCTCAATCTTTCGGCCACGATGGCTGTACTTTGTGGGAAGAGATCTCTCTTCGAGTACCGTCTGCCCCCCCCCCAAGTTGCTTTGCACTTGGCGGATTCCAAAAAAGGGAATGTCTTGCAATTTAGGATTTATTATCACTCTTCAGACTATACAAAAGAGAACCAGATAGCAGGCCCATTGGAAAGTAAAAGAACAATAAAAGAGTATTCGAGGTGTGATATTCGAAACAGCCAACAAACCGATGAGTATTCTGTACAGGAAAAAAAAAAAAACTGTATGAGAGTCTACACAGCATTAAAGAAGAGAAGGAGCGCACGGCCGAAATTAGGCCCATTCGAGCGCGGTGTATACAACGCGTGTCTTTCGGAAGCCGTTGAAAGTTGACGCGGCACAACTGGTATAAGCACCCATGTTCTCCCATGCAAGCCAGTCGCCGACGTCCATCGTGGGGAGGTTTGCATCGCGCATCACACAATCGATGGAGTCGCAGGTGGGGCCCCACACACTGCACTTCTTTTCCGACCCCCTCTGGCCCTGTTCGTCGTCCGGATCGCCCTGGCTTCTGTTGAGGGCGAACTCGCCGCTCCGCTGCAGCACGCTGGGCTGCACCTTTTGGTGATCGAATATGATGCAGTTGAAGCTCCCGTAAACCCCGTCATTAATATAATACATGTCTTGGTCGGAGGTCTGGCGGCGGGCTATGACCTGGGTCGCAAGGGTGAAAGCGGAAGCGACGTAGTACCTCCCCGGCTCGCCAATGATTCTAACCGAGTGGGGGATATCCTGGATGGCGTCGCGCAGCACGGCTGCCACCCGCTCAAATGTGATTCCGTCTCGAACGTTGGCGCCGGGGAATCCACCCCCCACATCGAGCAGCGAGCACTGGAAGCCACATTGCTCGGCTTCGGTAAAAACTCTGCGAGCTCTCTGGACAGCGTCTGCAAAGGCGCCCTCATCAAAGCAGCCGCTTCCCACGTGGAAGCTCACGCCCACGACTCGCAGCCCCAGCTCCTTGGCAAGTTCCAGAAGCTCCCGAGACTTCTCCGCGGGCGCCCCAAATTTCGTGCCAAGTTGGCACACCGATTTCGAGTCGTCGGCCAGCACGCGGATCACCAGTTCCACGTCGGGATAATGCGCCGCAACCTTGCGCAACTCGTCTGCATTATCAAACGTCATCATCCCGATCCCCTGCTCCCGGGCATAGCGGAGGAAAGAGACCTGCTTGCAGGGGTTGGCGTAGATGATGCGCGAGGCGGGAACTCCCATCTCCAAGACTTGCTCGATTTCGCCTTTACTGGCGCAATCAAAGCCGTTTCCAAGCGCGGCCATTAGCCTCAGTACGGCCGGATCCGGGTTGCACTTGACCGCATAGAAGGGCTCAATGCGAGGAAGCAGCTGCTTCCACTTGCGATCCTGGCGCAACACTTCACCCAAGTCGGCAACAAAGAAGGCATCTCCAGCGTCGGCATCATCGGTGGCTCGAAGCTGAAGGCGGAGGGCGTCTTGAACCGAGAGTGGAAGAACCGGGGGGAAAGCAGATGTATCCTCTGGAATGAAGGAAGGGGACAAAGCCTCGGCGAAATGGCGTTTGGCGGGAGTTAGGTGAGTGTTGATGGTGATTGGCCCGGCAAGAGACATCGTCGGCAGAGAAAGACGGCGCTTCTTCTAAGTAGAGACTATAGGGGTTCGATTGGAGATGAGCAGGAGGTGCAGAGCAAGGGGGCAGCAACAGCCTTCGACGTACCGAGAGGAGAGGAGGTTGGTGTGGTAGGCTTGAGAGCGACGGATATATCGTAGAGCAGGGCGGGGAGGAGATAGGTTATTAGAGAAGAGAGAGAAAAAAAAAGAGACGAAATCAATGGCGAGTATGGCCAATTTATAGATTATCACCTTTCTATCTCTGGGAGAGACACTTGTCAAAGCACAGTGTTTCCCCGAGCTGGTATGATCCTCGATTCCCAATCGATAATTGTCATTCTCCAATATCAATTAGGGGCCGAGGTACTTCGGTGTTAAGACCCTTTGCAATAAACTTTTAAAACCGTTTTTATTTCTTGGCTTATTGCGACGAATGATTTTCGACGACGAGGATCATTTGACCAAGATAAAACAGAACAAATCCCCCCAGCTTAATAATGAGATGAAATTCGAGCGAATATTGCTGCGGATATGTACTGGCTGGGCAAAACATTCGTTAAGAACCGACTCCATCTCTCCAAAAATAAAATAATTTTCTTGCTTGGCAGATGAATAATGAGGATGCGATTTTTAAAAAAAGAAAAAAAAGGCTGGAAATGCGATATATTGAGGGAAAATGAGTGGACCCTTTATTTCAAAAAAAGGGTTCACCGATTTATCAAGGAGAATCAGAATCCCACCGCAGCGTCATCGGAAAAGTTTTCATCCCCGCTCAGCCTCCATTCTCTTGGTTGGCGCAGCCACCCCACGGATTGCCCAAGAACTATGGGCCAACTATTCACGTCTTAGTAAAGCCACGGAATTTTCATCATCCTGATAAACTGATCGGGCAACGATGAGAAGGGGAATATTGTTCTGGATATACTGTGCATGCTGGTTGACATGCATGGTCTATGCAGAAACAGCGGTCATTGTAAGTACCGGTTGTTGAGAATGAGATCGCATTAGATGGCGGACGAGATCCGATACTTATTTTTTCAACTACCCATTTCAAGACCATCAATGATTTATATCCCCAGAAATGCTCAGGCGTGTGGGCAGACGCATCGGGTGGAAGAAACTCTAGCATTACGTGTAGGAGCCTACAGAGAATTGAGTATAGCTCGGCCTGTTATTTCTTATGAATTCCTTGTTATAGTGACATTTGACGATGATTCGACTGGTGAACTCGCTGTTGTGATATACGATTGGACCGATTTCGATAAGCTGGGATACAAACCCGATAATTCATCTATTGTAATGAAATCATTTACTGTAGAGGCTCATGGTTGCGAGATTTTTGGGATTCATTACCTAAACATTTTTTTTTATGTAGCCTTACTATGTTTGTGATGAGGAAGCGCTAGCTCGGGGCTACTGTAACTCATCCATGCGAGGTAGTTATATCATATCACCTGGGTATAACAATGCCATTATTACGCACGCGTTCAATCTTACATCCGGTAGTACCGATCGCCAACTCGAATACTCCGTCTCCACTACCTCTTACTATTGTGCGGTTATATCCTTGGTCAGTGGATCAGCTAATTACCGCGCTTCCGTGCGCTGGCAACAGCCATACGGCGAACTCCCTGCTAGCGATTACCCAAAACTGGTCTACTTCCGAATACAAACTATCGCCCTAATTGCGATTGGTGCATTCTGGCTCTTGCTATCATTCAGGTACTGGCGAAATATACTTCCTGTACAGGTATATATTTGGAAATTTTTTCTTATTCTGCTTCATATTATTCACCTAATTTTTCCAATATCCTCTGCTGCACATGTATTCTGTAGAATTATGTCTCGATCGTGATTTTCATGGCTATGATACAGCACGCATTTACTTGGGCATACTGGAACGATTACAATATATTCGGGAGACCTTCATGGATCCTTCTCTCCCTCTCAGTAGTATTGAATGCGGCCAAAAACAGTTTATCTTTCTTCATGCTCTTAATCGTCTCTATGGGATATAGTGTTGCAAAGTATGAAGAGTTACCTCATATCTTTGGAGGAGGGTCGTGATTAATACATCTTTTTCTATGTCAAACAGGCCTTCACTGGGGATCACTATGAAGAGATGCGCTAGTCTTGCCTATGCCCACTTCTTGTTTGGGGTCCTGTATGAGATCGGAACCACGTTAATGACCCCTGATTCTGCCACCATCCTCGCGCTTCTTGTCATCCTTCCTCTTGCAATCACCCTAACGGCGTTCTACACTTGGACACTGCAATCCATCAAAACCACAATCGGGGTTCTAGAGCTACGCCATCAAAAGCGCAAGGTCCGCATGTACCGGCGCTTGCACCTGGTCCTTTTGGTTAGCGTCTGGCTGATCTTCTTCATGTTCCTAGTAAATCTGGTCAACTTTATCGCTCGTGCAGCAGATCCGCTTGCCTGGTCAGCAGCCCATTGGAAATGGCGGTGGTTCCTTATGGATGGTTGGATGAATGTGCTCTATTTCGGTGTATTATTGGTAATTGTATTCCTCTGGCGCCCATCCCTTGCTGTGCAGACGGAGTTGGAGGAAGAGGAGCAGCGGGTGGAGGAGGAAGGACTGGTTGGGGGTTCGGATCCCGCAGCAGAAGAGGTGGTTGGCCTGGAAGGCGTCGGTGGACGTGGGAGGTTAGGGTATCATAAAGTAGAAAATAACGGAGAAAGCGAGGGGGTGTTTGGAATCGGAGAGGAGGATTCCGACGAAGAGGTGCTCTCAAAGGGGCGAGGCGGAGATGAGAGCGACCAGTTAGCAAAACGCATGTGATATAGTTACTTATAGAGCACCCAGTACGTGGCTTCTCGATGTTCCCTGATGTATTCGCACCCATCTCCTCACCTTTCTCTCATTTAGTATCGCTACAGATTCAAGAAGAAAAACTAATTTTATTTTGTACAATTGTTTTGAAAATATTTCATTTGTTTTTCATTTTACTTTTCACCTGTTTTTTTTTTTTAATCGTTCGCCCTCTTCCATTCTTATTTTCTTGCGTCCTTGTTGATATGAATAAATTTGTAATGGTCTGACCCAATATTGTAATGTGTATAAGAGTTGGATTAGCATACTCTTGGATGTTTTACTCAACATGAAGCTGGTGTAATTAGAAAGTCTCTTTATTTGTGCAACCATTATGTTAACAAGCCAATCTTTATTTTTTGAAAAATAAAAAACAATAAAAGAAAGGAAGATTTTTATGGATAGCTGTTCTTCTAACAAGGTATAAGACAGGGAAATCAACTGGCTTTTTTTTTTCTCCTTTGGGATGTATTTTTTTATCCACTTTATGAATTTTTATCTGAAGGGAATGCAAGGGTAGACTCCTTCGTCAAAATCACCCAGGCACTGCCCCTGACCTCCCATTTTTGTAGTTGGATTTTTCCTAAGGGATTTTGCTGCCTATTTTTGTAGCTGCTTAATGTTACTTATAGCTATACTATTGATAGGGGTTGAGTCCTGGGAAAAACCCGGCTAACTCTTATGGACGGGTGTCGCCTACGGAAATCGAACCCACCAACTAAGGGTTAGGGAAAAAAAATTAGCCAATCACATTTTTTTTTTTTT